>NC_054840.1:30066510-30134954 GCF_018345385.1 Vulpes lagopus | reverse complement strand
CCCCACTCATACAGGGAGTTAGTACCTAGCTACACTCTAATTGAACAAGGACGTTGGCAATCGCTGTATGCAACTCAGATTGCGTGAGGACAGGCCTGACGCTTCCACACGCATTTCTCAACACCTCTCTCTGGCACCTGACATGAGGATGTTGGCAGCTCCACCCACAAGGGCACCCGAGGCGGGAGGGTCCTTCTTTGAGCTCAACTCTCCAAAGGTAGCATGCCCCGAATGCAGCTTTCCACTAGCTGCGTTCTACTGGCCGTGAGAACGCAGCAGCACTGGAAGTCAGGACGTTGCGTTTATACCGCTCTACTGCACCGAGTGACAGCACCATTGAGGCCTGCAGCTTGCCCCTTGCGTCCCATGAGCTTCTGACAAACATGTCTGGTGAGGATGTTCGTAACTCCATGTGCAGGCAGTGTGGAACTGGGAAGGACCGCAAGTCAGCTCATCTCACAGAAGAAAGTTCTTCTGAGAGAGAGCTAGCAACTAGGTACTCAGGGTTGGAAGTTAGTATGTACCACCCATCTGAGGGAGGAAGTCGTCAGAAGTCACTGGATTGAGCTAAGAGACACTTGCCTCTCCCAAAGCTTGAATCCCGTGTCCAACGAAATCCCTTGGCTGCAAAGGGTACAGGCGGTCAGCATGTGGGAGGTTGAAGCCATAAGCTCAACCCAAAGGAGTGTGCATGCCTTGGAGGCAGCTGTGTGCTAGGCGCGAAATTGACAAGCCAGTCACTTGGTTCTCTCTCGGCTCCTGTCCCGCGTAGAACGAAATGCTGTGCAAGCGAACCGTACAGGCATCAGGATGTGGGAGCGAAAGGCCATAAGCTCAACTCTCAGAAGTGTGTACGCTTTGCAGGCAGATGCCTGCCAGACACTAATTGATGGAAGCTAGGACCGAGCTACACTCTCATTGAACAAGGACGTTTGCAATTGTCTGTATTGAGATCAGATACACTTGAGGAGAATCCTGTCACTTCCACATGCTTTTCACACTACGTGTTCCGGCGCCTAACATAAGGATGCTGAGACCTATCTGTAGGGGCAGTTAGGATGGGGGAGGGTCCTGCCCTGACCTCAGCTCGCACAAGGAAGCATGCCTAGAAGCCAGCTTTCAACTAGCTGCGTTCCTAGGGCACTGAGAACGTAGCAGTACTCTAAGCCAGGAGGTACCCAGAATACCACTCCACTGCAGCTGGAGACACCATCCAAGTCCGCTTATTCCACTTGCGTCTCACAAGCCTCTGACAAACTGCTGAGGTGCAGATGTTCGAAACTCATTCTGCAGGCAGTGTGCAACTGTGAGGGACTGAGGGTGAACTCAACTCTCCGAAGTTTGTTGCTTTTGGACAAGGCGTTCAGCTAGCTTCTCTCGTATGGCACTTAGGATGTAGCACCTGGCTCACACAGGAAATACTAGGAAATCGCTAGATTGAGCTTGGATGCACTAGTCTTGTGTGCCGGGACTTTCCACTTACCTCTCACAACACTTCAGTCACGCATCGAACCTAGGCCTTTTAGGAGCGAGGTGTACCTGCACGCAGGATGTGGGAGGGACAGGCCATAAGCTCAACTCTCAGGAGCGTGTATGCCTAGGAGGCAGATGTCTGCTCCCCACTCATACAGGGGAGTTAGAACCTAGCTACACTCTAATTGAACAAGGACGTTGGCAATCGCTGTATTCAACTCAGATTGCGTGAGGACAGGCCTGACGCTTCCACACGTATTTCTCAACACCTCTCTCTGCACCTGACATGAGGATGTTGACAGCTCCACCCACAAGGGCACCCGAGGCGGGAGGGTCCTTCTTTGAGCTCAACTCTCCAAAGGTAGCATGCCCCGAATGCAGCTTTCCACTAGCTGCGTTCTACTGGCCGTGAGAACGCAGCAGCACTGGAAGTCAGGACGTTGCGTTTATACCGCTCTACTGCACCGAGTGACAGCACCATTGAGGCCTGCAGCTTGCCCCTTGCGTCCCATGAGCTTCTGACAAACATGTCTGGTGAGGATGTTCGTAACTCCATGTGCAGGCAGTGTGGAACTGGGAAGGACCGCAAGTCAGCTCATCTCACAGAAGAAAGTTCTTCTGAGAGAGAGCTAGCAACTAGGTCCTCAGGGTTGGAAGTTAGTATGTACCACCCATCTGAGGGAGGAAGTCGTCAGAAGTCACTGGATTGAGCTAAGAGACACTTGCCTCTCCCAAAGCTTGAATCCCGTGTCCAACGAAATCCCTTGGCTGCAAAGGGTACAGGCGGTCAGCATGTGGGAGGTTGAAGCCATAAGCTCAACCCAAAGGAGTGTGCATGCCTTGGAGGCAGCTGTGTGCTAGGCGCGAAATTGACAAGCCAGTCACTTGGTTCTCTCTCGGCTCCTGTCCCGCGTAGAACGAAATGCTGTGCAAGCGAACCGTACAGGCATCAGGATGTGGGAGCGAAAGGCCATAAGCTCAACTCTCAGAAGTGTGTACGCTTTGCAGGCAGATGCCTGCCAGACACTAATTGATGGAAGCTAGGACCGAGCTACACTCTCATTGAACAAGGACGTTTGCAATTGTCTGTATTGAGATCAGATACACTTGAGGAGAATCCTGTCACTTCCACATGCTTTTCACACTACGTGTTCCGGCGCCTAACATAGGGATGCTGAGACCTATCTGTAGGGGCAGTTAGGATGGGGGAGGGTCCTGCCCTGACCTCAGCTCGCACAAGGAAGCATGCCTAGAAGCCAGCTTTCAACTAGCTGCGTTCCTAGGGCACTGAGAACGTAGCAGTACTCTAAGCCAGGAGGTACCCAGAATACCACTCCACTGCAGCTGGAGACACCATCCAAGTCCGCTTATTCCACTTGCGTCTCACAAGCCTCTGACAAACTGCTGAGGTGCAGATGTTCGAAACTCATTCTGCAGGCAGTGTGCAACTGTGAGGGACTGAGGGTGAGATCAACTCTCCGAAGTAAGTTGCTTTTGGACAAGGCGTTCAGCTAGCTTCTCTCGTATGGCACTTAGGATGTAGCACCTGGCTCACACAGGAAATACTAGGAAATCGCTAGATTGAGCTTGGATGCACTAGTCTTGTGTGCCGGGACTTTCCACTTACCTCTCACAACACTTCAGTCACGCATCGGGGCTAGGCCTGTTAGGAGCGCGGTGTACCTGCAGGCAGGATGTGGGAGGGACAGTCCATAAGCTCAACTCTCGGAAGTGTGTATGCTTTGCAGGCAGATGTCTGCTAGACGCTTTGTGGGAGCTAGGACCGAGCTACACTCTCATTGAACAAGGACGTTTGCAATGTCTGTATTGAGATCAGATACACTTGAGGAGAATCCTGTCACTTCCACATGCTTTTCACACAACCTCTTCCGGCGCCTAACATAAGGATGCTGGGAACTATGTCTACAGGCAGTCAGGATGCAGGAGGGTCCTGCCCTGACCTCAGCTCGCACAAGGAAGCATGCCTAGAAGCCAGCTTTCAACTAGCTGCGTTTTTAGGGCACTGAGAACGTAGCAGTACTCTAAGCCAGGAGGTACTCAGAATACCACTCCACTGCAGCTGGAGACACCATCCAGGTCTGCTTATTCCACTTGTGTCTCACAAGCCTCTGACAAACGGCTCTGGTGCAGATGTTGGAAACTCATTCTGTGGGCAGTGTGCAACTGTGAGGGACTGAGGGTGAGCTCAACTCTCCGAAGTAAGTTCCTTTTGGACAAGGCGTTCAGCTAGCTTCTCTCGTATGGCACTTAGGATGTAGCACCTGGCTCACACAGGAAATACTAGGAAATCGCTAGATTGAGCTAGGAGGCACTAGTCTTGTTGGCCCGGACTTTCCATTTACCTCTCACAACACTTCAGTCACGCATCGAGCCTAGGCCTGTTAGGAGCGAGGTGTACCTGCAGGCAGGATGTGGGAGGGACAGGCCATAAGCTCAACTCTCAGGAGCGTGTATGCCTAGGAGGCAGATGTCTGCTCCCCACTCATACAGGGGAGTTAGAACCTAGCTACACTCTAATTGAACAAGGACGTTGGCAATCGCTGTATTCAACTCAGATTGCGTGAGGACAGGCCTGACGCTTCCACACGCATTTCTCAACACCTCTCTCTGCACCTGACATGAGGATGTTGGCAGCTCCACCCACAAGGGCACCCGAGGCGGGAGGGTCCTTCTTTGAGCTCAACTCTCCAAAGGTAGCATGCCCCGAATGCAGCTTTCCACTAGCTGCGTTCTACTGGCCGTGAGAACGCAGCAGCACTGGAAGTCAGGACGTTGCGTTTATACCGCTCTACTGCACCGAGTGACAGCACCATTGAGGCCTGCAGCTTGCCCCTTGCGTCCCATGAGCTTCTGACAAACATGTCTGGTGAGGATGTTCGTAACTCCATGTGCAGGCAGTGTGGAACTGGGAAGGACCGCAAGTCAGCTCATCTCACAGAAGAAAGTTCTTCTGAGAGAGAGCTAGCAACTAGGTACTCAGGGTTGGAAGTTAGTATGTACCACCCATCTGAGGGAGGAAGTCGTCAGAAGTCACTGGATTGAGCTAAGAGACACTTGCCTCTCCCAAAGCTTGAATCCCGTGTCCAACGAAATCCCTTGGCTGCAAAGGGTACAGGCGGTCAGCATGTGGGAGGTTGAAGCCATAAGCTCAACCCAAAGGAGTGTGCATGCCTTGGAGGCAGCTGTGTGCTAGGCGCGAAATTGACAAGCCAGTCACTTGGTTCTCTCTCGGCTCCTGTCCCGCGTAGAACGAAATGCTGTGCAAGCGAACCGTACAGGCATCAGGATGTGGGAGCGAAAGGCCATAAGCTCAACTCTCAGAAGTGTGTACGCTTTGCAGGCAGATGCCTGCCAGACACTAATTGATGGAAGCTAGGACCGAGCTACACTCTCATTGAACAAGGACGTTTGCAATTGTCTGTATTGAGATCAGATACACTTGAGGAGAATCCTGTCACTTCCACATGCTTTTCACACTACGTGTTCCGGCGCCTAACATAGGGATGCTGAGACCTATCTGTAGGGGCAGTTAGGATGGGGGAGGGTCCTGCCCTGACCTCAGCTCGCACAAGGAAGCATGCCTAGAAGCCAGCTTTCAACTAGCTGCGTTCCTAGGGCACTGAGAACGTAGCAGTACTCTAAGCCAGGAGGTACCCAGAATACCACTCCACTGCAGCTGGAGACACCATCCAAGTCCGCTTATTCCACTTGCGTCTCACAAGCCTCTGACAAACTGCTGAGGTGCAGATGTTCGAAACTCATTCTGCAGGCAGTGTGCAACTGTGAGGGACTGAGGGTGAGCTCAACTCTCCGAAGTAAGTTGCTTTTGGACAAGGCGTTCAGCTAGCTTCTCTCGTATGGCACTTAGGATGTAGCACCTGGCTCACACAGGAAATACTAGGAAATCGCTAGATTGAGCTTGGATGCACTAGTCTTGTGTGCCGGGACTTTCCACTTACCTCTCACAACACTTCAGTCACGCATCGGGGCTAGGCCTGTTAGGAGCGCGGTGTACCTGCAGGCAGGATGTGGGAGGGACAGGCCATAAGCTCAACTCTCAGGAGCGTGTATGCCTAGGAGGCAGATGTCTGCTCCCCACTCATACAGGGGAGTTAGAACCTAGCTACACTCTAATTGAACAAGGACGTTGGCAATCGCTGTATGCAACTCAGATTGCGTGAGGACAGGCCTGACGCTTCCACACGCATTTCTCAACACCTCTCTCTGCACCTGACATGAGGATGTTGGCAGCTCCACCCACAAGGGCACCCGAGGCGGGAGGGTCCTTCTTTGAGCTCAACTCTCCAAAGGTAGCATGCCCCGAATGCAGCTTTCCACTAGCTGCGTTCTACTGGCCGTGAGAACGCAGCAGCACTGGAAGTCAGGACGTTGCGTTTATACCGCTCTACTGCACCGAGTGACAGCACCATTGAGGCCTGCAGCTTGCCCCTTGCGTCCCATGAGCTTCTGACAAACATGTCTGGTGAGGATGTTCGTAACTCCATGTGCAGGCAGTGTGGAACTGGGAAGGACCGCAAGTCAGCTCATCTCACAGAAGAAAGTTCTTCTGAGAGAGAGCTAGCAACTAGGTACTCAGGGTTGGAAGTTAGTATGTACCACCCATCTGAGGGAGGAAGTCGTCAGAAGTCACTGGATTGAGCTAAGAGACACTTGCCTCTCCCAAAGCTTGAATCCCGTGTCCAACGAAATCCCTTGGCTGCAAAGGGTACAGGCGGTCAGCATGTGGGAGGTTGAAGCCATAAGCTCAACCCAAAGGAGTGTGCATGCCTTGGAGGCAGCTGTGTGCTAGGCGCGAAATTGACAAGCCAGTCACTTGGTTCTCTCTCGGCTCCTGTCCCGCGTAGAACGAAATGCTGTGCAAGCGAACCGTACAGGCATCAGGATGTGGGAGCGAAAGGCCATAAGCTCAACTCTCAGAAGTGTGTACGCTTTGCAGGCAGATGCCTGCCAGACACTAATTGATGGAAGCTAGGACCGAGCTACACTCTCATTGAACAAGGACGTTTGCAATTGTCTGTATTGAGATCAGATACACTTGAGGAGAATCCTGTCACTTCCACATGCTTTTCACACTACGTGTTCCGGCGCCTAACATAGGGATGCTGAGACCTATCTGTAGGGGCAGTTAGGATGGGGGAGGGTCCTGCCCTGACCTCAGCTCGCACAAGGAAGCATGCCTAGAAGCCAGCTTTCAACTAGCTGCGTTCCTAGGGCACTGAGAACGTAGCAGTACTCTAAGCCAGGAGGTACCCAGAATACCACTCCACTGCAGCTGGAGACACCATCCAAGTCCGCTTATTCCACTTGCGTCTCACAAGCCTCTGACAAACTGCTGAGGTGCAGATGTTCGAAACTCATTCTGCAGGCAGTGTGCAACTGTGAGGGACTGAGGGTGAGATCAACTCTCCGAAGTAAGTTGCTTTTGGACAAGGCGTTCAGCTAGCTTCTCTCGTATGGCACTTAGGATGTAGCACCTGGCTCACACAGGAAATACTAGGAAATCGCTAGATTGAGCTTGGATGCACTAGTCTTGTGTGCCGGGACTTTCCACTTACCTCTCACAACACTTCAGTCACGCATCGGGGCTAGGCCTGTTAGGAGCGCGGTGTACCTGCAGGCAGGATGTGGGAGGGACAGTCCATAAGCTCAACTCTCGGAAGTGTGTATGCTTTGCAGGCAGATGTCTGCTAGACGCTTTGTGGGAGCTAGGACCGAGCTACACTCTCATTGAACAAGGACGTTTGCAATGTCTGTATTGAGATCAGATACACTTGAGGAGAATCCTGTCACTTCCACATGCTTTTCACACAACCTCTTCCGGCGCCTAACATAAGGATGCTGGGAACTATGTCTACAGGCAGTCAGGATGCAGGAGGGTCCTGCCCTGACCTCAGCTCGCACAAGGAAGCATGCCTAGAAGCCAGCTTTCAACTAGCTGCGTTTTTAGGGCACTGAGAACGTAGCAGTACTCTAAGCCAGGAGGTACCCAGAATACCACTCCACTGCAGCTGGAGACACCATCCAAGTCCGCTTATTCCACTTGTGTCTCACAAGCCTCTGACAAACTGCTGAGGTGCAGATGTTCGAAACTCATTCTGCAGGCAGTGTGCAACTGTGAGGGACTGAGGGTGAGCTCAACTCTCCGAAGTAAGTTCCTTTTGGACAAGGCGTTCAGCTAGCTTCTCTCGTATGGCACTTAGGATGTAGCACCTGGCTCACACAGGAAATACTAGGAAATCGCTAGATTGAGCTTGGATGCACTAGTCTTGTGTGCCGGGACTTTCCACTTACCTCTCACAACACTTCAGTCACGCATCGGGGCTAGGCCTGTTAGGAGCGCGGTGTACCTGCAGGCAGGATGTGGGAGGGACAGTCCATAAGCTCAACTCTCGGAAGTGTGTATGCTTTGCAGGCAGATGTCTGCTAGACGCTTTGTGGGAGCTAGGACCGAGCTACACTCTCATTGAACAAGGACGTTTGCAATGTCTGTATTGAGATCAGATACACTTGAGGAGAATCCTGTCACTTCCACATGCTTTTCACACTACGTGTTCCGGCGCCTAACATAAGGATGCTGGAACTATCTGTAGGGCAGTTAGGATGCAGGGAGGGTCCTGCCCTGACCTCAGCTCGCACAAGGAAGCATGCCTAGAAGCCAGCTTTCAACTAGCTGCGTTCTAGGGCACTGAGAATGTAGCAGTACTCTAAGCCAGGAGGTACACAGAATACCACTCCACTGCAGCTGGAGACACCATCCAGGTCGCTTATTCCCCTTGCGTCTCACAAGCCTCTGACAAACGGCATGGTGCAGATGTTCGAAACTCATTCTGCAGGCAGTGTACAACTGTGAGGGACTGAGGGTGAACTCAACTCTCCGAAGTTTGTTGCTTTTGGACAAGGCGTTCAGCTAGGTTCTCTCGTATGGCACTTAGGATGCAGCACCTGGTTCACACAGGAAATACTCGGAAATCGCCAGATTGAGCTAGGAGGAACTAGTCTTGTGGGCCCGGACTTTCCATTTACCTCTCACAACACTTCAGTCACGCATCGAGCCTAGGCCTGTTAGGAGCGAGGTGTACCTGCAGGCAGGATGTGGGAGGGACAGGCCATAAGCTCAACTCTCAGGAGCGTGTATGCCTAGGAGGCAGATGTCTGCTCCCCACTCATACAGGGGAGTTAGAACCTAGCTACACTCTAATTGAACAAGGACGTTGGCAATCGCTGTATGCAACTCAGATTGCGTGAGGACAGGCCTGACGCTTCCACACGCATTTCTCAACACCTCTCTCTGCACCTGACATGAGGATGTTGGCAGCTCCACCCACAAGGGCACCCGAGGCGGGAGGGTCCTTCTTTGAGCTCAACTCTCCAAAGGTAGCATGCCCCGAATGCAGCTTTCCACTAGCTGCGTTCTACTGGCCGTGAGAACGCAGCAGCACTGGAAGTCAGGACGTTGCGTTTATACCGCTCTACTGCACCGAGTGACAGCACCATTGAGGCCTGCAGCTTGCCCCTTGCGTCCCATGAGCTTCTGACAAACATGTCTGGTGAGGATGTTCGTAACTCCATGTGCAGGCAGTGTGGAACTGGGAAGGACCGCAAGTCAGCTCATCTCACAGAAGAAAGTTCTTCTGAGAGAGAGCTAGCAACTAGGTACTCAGGGTTGGAAGTTAGTATGTACCACCCATCTGAGGGAGGAAGTCGTCAGAAGTCACTGGATTGAGCTAAGAGACACTTGCCTCTCCCAAAGCTTGAATCCCGTGTCCAACGAAATCCCTTGGCTGCAAAGGGTACAGGCGGTCAGCATGTGGGAGGTTGAAGCCATAAGCTCAACCCAAAGGAGTGTGCATGCCTTGGAGGCAGCTGTGTGCTAGGCGCGAAATTGACAAGCCAGTCACTTGGTTCTCTCTCGGCTCCTGTCCCGCGTAGAACGAAATGCTGTGCAAGCGAACCGTACAGGCATCAGGATGTGGGAGCGAAAGGCCATAAGCTCAACTCTCAGAAGTGTGTACGCTTTGCAGGCAGATGCCTGCCAGACACTAATTGATGGAAGCTAGGACCGAGCTACACTCTCATTGAACAAGGACGTTTGCAATTGTCTGTATTGAGATCAGATACACTTGAGGAGAATCCTGTCACTTCCACATGCTTTTCACACTACGTGTTCCGGCGCCTAACATAGGGATGCTGAGACCTATCTGTAGGGGCAGTTAGGATGGGGGAGGGTCCTGCCCTGACCTCAGCTCGCACAAGGAAGCATGCCTAGAAGCCAGCTTTCAACTAGCTGCGTTCCTAGGGCACTGAGAACGTAGCAGTACTCTAAGCCAGGAGGTACCCAGAATACCACTCCACTGCAGCTGGAGACACCATCCAAGTCCGCTTATTCCACTTGCGTCTCACAAGCCTCTGACAAACTGCTGAGGTGCAGATGTTCGAAACTCATTCTGCAGGCAGTGTGCAACTGTGAGGGACTGAGGGTGAGCTCAACTCTCCGAAGTAAGTTGCTTTTGGACAAGGCGTTCAGCTAGCTTCTCTCGTATGGCACTTAGGATGTAGCACCTGGCTCACACAGGAAATACTAGGAAATCGCTAGATTGAGCTTGGAGGCACTAGTCTTGTTGGCCCGGGACTTTCCACTTACCTCTCACAACACTTCAGTCACGCATCGGAGCTAGGCCTGTTAGGAGCGAGGTGTACCTGCAGGCAGGATGTGGGAGGGACAGGCCATAAGCTCAACTCTCAGGAGCGTGTATGCCTAGGAGGCAGATGTCTGCTCCCCACTCATACAGGGGAGTTAGAACCTAGCTACACTCTAATTGAACAAGGACGTTGGCAATCGCTGTATGCAACTCAGATTGCGTGAGGACAGGCCTGACGCTTCCACACGCATTTCTCAACACCTCTCTCTGCACCTGACATGAGGATGTTGGCAGCTCCACCCACAAGGGCACCCGAGGCGGGAGGGTCCTTCTTTGAGCTCAACTCTCCAAAGGTAGCATGCCCCGAATGCAGCTTTCCACTAGCTGCGTTCTACTGGCCGTGAGAACGCAGCAGCACTGGAAGTCAGGACGTTGCGTTTATACCGCTCTACTGCACCGAGTGACAGCACCATTGAGGCCTGCAGCTTGCCCCTTGCGTCCCATGAGCTTCTGACAAACATGTCTGGTGAGGATGTTCGTAACTCCATGTGCAGGCAGTGTGGAACTGGGAAGGACCGCAAGTCAGCTCATCTCACAGAAGAAAGTTCTTCTGAGAGAGAGCTAGCAACTAGGTACTCAGGGTTGGAAGTTAGTATGTACCACCCATCTGAGGGAGGAAGTCGTCAGAAGTCACTGGATTGAGCTAAGAGACACTTGCCTCTCCCAAAGCTTGAATCCCGTGTCCAACGAAATCCCTTGGCTGCAAAGGGTACAGGCGGTCAGCATGTGGGAGGTTGAAGCCATAAGCTCAACCCAAAGGAGTGTGCATGCCTTGGAGGCAGCTGTGTGCTAGGCGCGAAATTGACAAGCCAGTCACTTGGTTCTCTCTCGGCTCCTGTCCCGCGTAGAACGAAATGCTGTGCAAGCGAACCGTACAGGCATCAGGATGTGGGAGCGAAAGGCCATAAGCTCAACTCTCAGAAGTGTGTACGCTTTGCAGGCAGATGCCTGCCAGACACTAATTGATGGAAGCTAGGACCGAGCTACACTCTCATTGAACAAGGACGTTTGCAATTGTCTGTATTGAGATCAGATACACTTGAGGAGAATCCTGTCACTTCCACATGCTTTTCACACTACGTGTTCCGGCGCCTAACATAGGGATGCTGAGACCTATCTGTAGGGGCAGTTAGGATGGGGGAGGGTCCTGCCCTGACCTCAGCTCGCACAAGGAAGCATGCCTAGAAGCCAGCTTTCAACTAGCTGCGTTCCTAGGGCACTGAGAACGTAGCAGTACTCTAAGCCAGGAGGTACCCAGAATACCACTCCACTGCAGCTGGAGACACCATCCAAGTCCGCTTATTCCACTTGCGTCTCACAAGCCTCTGACAAACTGCTGAGGTGCAGATGTTCGAAACTCATTCTGCAGGCAGTGTGCAACTGTGAGGGACTGAGGGTGAGATCAACTCTCCGAAGCAAGTTGCTTTTGGACAAGGCGTTCAGCTAGCTTCTCTCGTATGGCACTTAGGATGTAGCACCTGGCTCACACAGGAAATACTAGGAAATCGCTAGATTGAGCTTGGATGCACTAGTCTTGTGTGCCGGGACTTTCCACTTACCTCTCACAACACTTCAGTCACGCATCGGGGCTAGGCCTGTTAGGAGCGCGGTGTACCTGCAGGCAGGATGTGGGAGGGACAGTCCATAAGCTCAACTCTCGGAAGTGTGTATGCTTTGCAGGCAGATGTCTGCTAGACGCTTTGTGGGAGCTAGGACCGAGCTACACTCTCATTGAACAAGGACGTTTGCAATGTCTGTATTGAGATCAGATACACTTGAGGAGAATCCTGTCACTTCCACATGCTTTTCACACAACCTCTTCCGGCGCCTAACATAAGGATGCTGGGAACTATGTCTACAGGCAGTCAGGATGCAGGAGGGTCCTGCCCTGACCTCAGCTCGCACAAGGAAGCATGCCTAGAAGCCAGCTTTCAACTAGCTGCGTTTTTAGGGCACTGAGAACGTAGCAGTACTCTAAGCCAGGAGGTACCCAGAATACCACTCCACTGCAGCTGGAGACACCATCCAGGTCTGCTTATTCCACTTGTGTCTCACAAGCCTCTGACAAACGGCTCTGGTGCAGATGTTGGAAACTCATTCTGCTGGGCAGTGTGCAACTGTGAGGGACTGAGGGTGAGCTCAACTCTCCGAAGTAAGTTGCTTTTGGACAAGGCGTTCAGCTAGCTTCTCTCGTATGGCACTTAGGATGTAGCACCTGGCTCACACAGGAAATACTAGGAAATCGCTAGATTGAGCTAGGAGGCACTAGTCTTGTTGGCCCGGACTTTCCATTTACCTCTCACAACACTTCAGTCACGCATCGAGCCTAGGCCTGTTAGGAGCGAGGTGTACCTGCAGGCAGGATGTGGGAGGGACAGGCCATAAGCTCAACTCTCAGGAGCGTGTATGCCTAGGAGGCAGATGTCTGCTCCCCACTCATACAGGGGAGTTAGAACCTAGCTACACTCTAATTGAACAAGGACGTTGGCAATCGCTGTATTCAACTCAGATTGCGTGAGGACAGGCCTGACGCTTCCACACGCATTTCTCAACACCTCTCTCTGCACCTGACATGAGGATGTTGGCAGCTCCACCCACAAGGGCACCCGAGGCGGGAGGGTCCTTCTTTGAGCTCAACTCTCCAAAGGTAGCATGCCCCGAATGCAGCTTTCCACTAGCTGCGTTCTACTGGCCGTGAGAACGCAGCAGCACTGGAAGTCAGGACGTTGCGTTTATACCGCTCTACTGCACCGAGTGACAGCACCATTGAGGCCTGCAGCTTGCCCCTTGCGTCCCATGAGCTTCTGACAAACATGTCTGGTGAGGATGTTCGTAACTCCATGTGCAGGCAGTGTGGAACTGGGAAGGACCGCAAGTCAGCTCATCTCACAGAAGAAAGTTCTTCTGAGAGAGAGCTAGCAACTAGGTACTCAGGGTTGGAAGTTAGTATGTACCACCCATCTGAGGGAGGAAGTCGTCAGAAGTCACTGGATTGAGCTAAGAGACACTTGCCTCTCCCAAAGCTTGAATCCCGTGTCCAACGAAATCCCTTGGCTGCAAAGGGTACAGGCGGTCAGCATGTGGGAGGTTGAAGCCATAAGCTCAACCCAAAGGAGTGTGCATGCCTTGGAGGCAGCTGTGTGCTAGGCGCGAAATTGACAAGCCAGTCACTTGGTTCTCTCTCGGCTCCTGTCCCGCGTAGAACGAAATGCTGTGCAAGCGAACCGTACAGGCATCAGGATGTGGGAGCGAAAGGCCATAAGCTCAACTCTCAGAAGTGTGTACGCTTTGCAGGCAGATGCCTGCCAGACACTAATTGATGGAAGCTAGGACCGAGCTACACTCTCATTGAACAAGGACGTTTGCAATTGTCTGTATTGAGATCAGATACACTTGAGGAGAATCCTGTCACTTCCACATGCTTTTCACACTACGTGTTCCGGCGCCTAACATAGGGATGCTGAGACCTATCTGTAGGGGCAGTTAGGATGGGGGAGGGTCCTGCCCTGACCTCAGCTCGCACAAGGAAGCATGCCTAGAAGCCAGCTTTCAACTAGCTGCGTTCCTAGGGCACTGAGAACGTAGCAGTACTCTAAGCCAGGAGGTACCCAGAATACCACTCCACTGCAGCTGGAGACACCATCCAAGTCCGCTTATTCCACTTGCGTCTCACAAGCCTCTGACAAACTGCTGAGGTGCAGATGTTCGAAACTCATTCTGCAGGCAGTGTGCAACTGTGAGGGACTGAGGGTGAGCTCAACTCTCCGAAGTAAGTTGCTTTTGGACAAGGCGTTCAGCTAGCTTCTCTCGTATGGCACTTAGGATGTAGCACCTGGCTCACACAGGAAATACTAGGAAATCGCTAGATTGAGCTTGGATGCACTAGTCTTGTGTGCCGGGACTTTCCACTTACCTCTCACAACACTTCAGTCACGCATCGGGGCTAGGCCTGTTAGGAGCGCGGTGTACCTGCAGGCAGGATGTGGGAGGGACAGTCCATAAGCTCAACTCTCGGAAGTGTGTATGCTTTGCAGGCAGATGTCTGCTAGACGCTTTGTGGGAGCTAGGACCGAGCTACACTCTCATTGAACAAGGACGTTTGCAATGTCTGTATTGAGATCAGATACACTTGAGGAGAATCCTGTCACTTCCACATGCTTTTCACACAACCTCTTCCGGCGCCTAACATAAGGATGCTGGGAACTATGTCTACAGGCAGTCAGGATGCAGGAGGGTCCTGCCCTGACCTCAGCTCGCACAAGGAAGCATGCCTAGAAGCCAGCTTTCAACTAGCTGCGTTTTAGGGCACTGAGAACGTAGCAGTACTCTAAGCCAGGAGGTACCCAGAATACCACTCCACTGCAGCTGGAGACACCATCCAAGTCCGCTTATTCCACTTGCGTCTCACAAGCCTCTGACAAACGGCTCTGGTGCAGATGTTCGAAACTCATTCTGCAGGCAGTGTGCAACTGTGAGGGACTGAGGGTGAGCTCAACTCTCCGAAGTAAGTTGCTTTTGGACAAGGCGTTCAGCTAGCTTCTCTCGTATGGCACTTAGGATGTAGCACCTGGCTCACACAGGAAATACTAGGAAATCGCTAGATTGAGCTTGGATGCACTAGTCTTGTGTGCCGGGACTTTCCACTTACCTCTCACAACACTTCAGTCACGCATCGGGGCTAGGCCTGTTAGGAGCGCGGTGTACCTGCAGGCAGGATGTGGGAGGGACAGTCCATAAGCTCAACTCTCGGAAGTGTGTATGCTTTGCAGGCAGATGTCTGCTAGACGCTTTGTGGGAGCTAGGACCGAGCTACACTCTCATTGAACAAGGACGTTTGCAATGTCTGTATTGAGATCAGATACACTTGAGGAGAATCCTGTCACTTCCACATGCTTTTCACACAACCTCTTCCGGCGCCTAACATAAGGATGCTGGGAACTATGTCTACAGGGCAGTCAGGATGCAGGAGGGTCCTGCCCTGACCTCAGCTCGCACAAGGAAGCATGCCTAGAAGCCAGCTTTCAACTAGCTGCGTTCCTAGGGCACTGAGAACGTAGCAGTACTCTAAGCCAGGAGGTACCCAGAATACCACTCCACTGCAGCTGGAGACACCATCCAGGTCTGCTTATTCCACTTGCGTCTCACAAGCCTCTGACAAACGGCTCTGGTGCAGATGTTGGAAACTCATTCTGCTGGCAGTGTGCAACTGTGAGGGACTGAGGGTGAGCTCAACTCTCCGAAGTATGTTGCTTTTGGACAAGGCGTTCAGCTAGCTTCTCTCGTATGGCACTTAGGATGTAGCACCTGGCTCACACAGGAAATACTCGGAAATCGCCAGATTGAGCTAGGAGGCACTAGTCTTGTTGGCCCGGACTTTCCATTTACCTCTCACAACACTTCAGTCACGCATCGAGCCTAGGCCTGTTAGGGGCGAGGTGTACCTGCAGGCAGGATGTGGGAGGGACAGGCCATAAGCTCAACTCTCAGGAGCGTGTATGCCTGGGAGGCAGATGTCTCCTCCCCACTCATACAGGGGAGTGAGAACCTAGCTACACTCTAATTGAACAAGGACGTTGGTAATCGCTGTATTCAACTCAGATTGCGTGAGGACAGGCCTGACGCTTCCACACGCATTTCTCAACACCTCTCTCTGCACCTGACATGAGGATGTTGGCAGCTCCACCCACAAGGGCACCCGAGGCGGGAGGGTCCTTCTTTGAGCTCAACTCTCCAAAGGTAGCATGCCCCGAATGCAGCTTTCCACTAGCTGCGTTCTACTGGCCGTGAGAACGCAGCAGCACTGGAAGTCAGGACGTTGCGTTTATACCGCTCTACTGCACCGAGTGACAGCACCATTGAGGCCTGCAGCTTGCCCCTTGCGTCCCATGAGCTTCTGACAAACATGTCTGGTGAGGATGTTCGTAACTCCATGTGCAGGCAGTGTGGAACTGGGAAGGACCGCAAGTCAGCTCATCTCACAGAAGAAAGTTCTTCTGAGAGAGAGCTAGCAACTAGGTACTCAGGGTTGGAAGTTAGTATGTACCACCCATCTGAGGGAGGAAGTCGTCAGAAGTCACTGGATTGAGCTAAGAGACACTTGCCTCTCCCAAAGCTTGAATCCCGTGTCCAACGAAATCCCTTGGCTGCAAAGGGTACAGGCGGTCAGCATGTGGGAGGTTGAAGCCATAAGCTCAACCCAAAGGAGTGTGCATGCCTTGGAGGCAGCTGTGTGCTAGGCGCGAAATTGACAAGCCAGTCACTTGGTTCTCTCTCGGCTCCTGTCCCGCGTAGAACGAAATGCTGTGCAAGCGAACCGTACAGGCATCAGGATGTGGGAGCGAAAGGCCATAAGCTCAACTCTCAGAAGTGTGTACGCTTTGCAGGCAGATGCCTGCCAGACACTAATTGATGGAAGCTAGGACCGAGCTACACTCTCATTGAACAAGGACGTTTGCAATTGTCTGTATTGAGATCAGATACACTTGAGGAGAATCCTGTCACTTCCACATGCTTTTCACACTACGTGTTCCGGCGCCTAACATAGGGATGCTGAGACCTATCTGTAGGGGCAGTTAGGATGGGGGAGGGTCCTGCCCTGACCTCAGCTCGCACAAGGAAGCATGCCTAGAAGCCAGCTTTCAACTAGCTGCGTTCCTAGGGCACTGAGAACGTAGCAGTACTCTAAGCCAGGAGGTACCCAGAATACCACTCCACTGCAGCTGGAGACACCATCCAAGTCCGCTTATTCCACTTGCGTCTCACAAGCCTCTGACAAACTGCTGAGGTGCAGATGTTCGAAACTCATTCTGCAGGCAGTGTGCAACTGTGAGGGACTGAGGGTGAGATCAACTCTCCGAAGCAAGTTGCTTTTGGACAAGGCGTTCAGCTAGCTTCTCTCGTATGGCACTTAGGATGTAGCACCTGGCTCACACAGGAAATACTAGGAAATCGCTAGATTGAGCTTGGATGCACTAGTCTTGTGTGCCGGGACTTTCCACTTACCTCTCACAACACTTCAGTCACGCATCGGGGCTAGGCCTGTTAGGAGCGCGGTGTACCTGCAGGCAGGATGTGGGAGGGACAGTCCATAAGCTCAACTCTCGGAAGTGTGTATGCTTTGCAGGCAGATGTCTGCTAGACGCTTTGTGGGAGCTAGGACCGAGCTACACTCTCATTGAACAAGGACGTTTGCAATGTCTGTATTGAGATCAGATACACTTGAGGAGAATCCTGTCACTTCCACATGCTTTTCACACAACCTCTTCCGGCGCCTAACATAAGGATGCTGGGAACTATGTCTACAGGCAGTCAGGATGCAGGAGGGTCCTGCCCTGACCTCAGCTCGCACAAGGAAGCATGCCTAGAAGCCAGCTTTCAACTAGCTGCGTTTTAGGGCACTGAGAACGTAGCAGTACTCTAAGCCAGGAGGTACCCAGAATACCACTCCACTGCAGCTGGAGACACCATCCAGGTCTGCTTATTCCACTTGTGTCTCACAAGCCTCTGACAAACGGCTCTGGTGCAGATGTTGGAAACTCATTCTGCTGGCAGTGTGCAACTGTGAGGGACTGAGGGTGAGCTCAACTCTCCGAAGTAAGTTCCTTTTGGACAAGGCGTTCAGCTAGCTTCTCTCGTATGGCACTTAGGATGTAGCACCTGGCTCACACAGGAAATACTAGGAAATCGCTAGATTGAGCTAGGAGGCACTAGTCTTGTTGGCCCGGGCTTTCCATTTACCTCTCACAACACTTCAGTCACGCATCGAGCCTAGGCCTGTTAGGAGCGAGGTGTACCTGCAGGCAGGATGTGGGAGGGACAGGCCATAAGCTCAACTCTCGGAAGTGTGTATGCTTTGCAGGCAGATGTCTGCTAGACGCTTTGTGGGAGCTAGGACCGAGCTACACTCTCATTGAACAAGGACGTTTGCAATGTCTGTATTGAGATCAGATACACTTGAGGAGAATCCTGTCACTTCCACATGCTTTTCACACAACCTCTTCCGGCGCCTAACATAAGGATGCTGGGAACTATGTCCACAGGCAGTCAGGATGCAGGAGGGTCCTGCCCTGACCTCAGCTCGCACAAGGAAGCATGCCTAGAAGCCAGCTTTCAACTAGCTGCGTTTTAGGGCACTGAGAACGTAGCAGTACTCTAAGCCAGGAGGTACCCAGAATACCACTCCACTGCAGCTGGAGACACCATCCAGGTCTGCTTATTCCACTTGTGTCTCACAAGCCTCTGACAAACGGCTCTGGTGCAGATGTTGGAAACTCATTCTGCTGGGCAGTGTGCAACTGTGAGGGACTGAGGGTGAGCTCAACTCTCCGAAGTAAGTTGCTTTTGGACAAGGCGTTCAGCTAGCTTCTCTCGTATGGCACTTAGGATGTAGCACCTGGCTCACACAGGAAATACTAGGAAATCGCTAGATTGAGCTAGGAGGCACTAGTCTTGTTGGCCCGGACTTTCCATTTACCTCTCACAACACTTCAGTCACGCATCGAGCCTAGGCCTGTTAGGAGCGAGGTGTACCTGCAGGCAGGATGTGGGAGGGACAGGCCATAAGCTCAACTCTCAGGAGCGTGTATGCCTAGGAGGCAGATGTCTGCTCCCCACTCATACAGGGGAGTTAGAACCTAGCTACACTCTAATTGAACAAGGACGTTGGCAATCGCTGTATTCAACTCAGATTGCGTGAGGACAGGCCTGACGCTTCCACACGCATTTCTCAACACCTCTCTCTGCACCTGACATGAGGATGTTGGCAGCTCCACCCACAAGGGCACCCGAGGCGGGAGGGTCCTTCTTTGAGCTCAACTCTCCAAAGGTAGCATGCCCCGAATGCAGCTTTCCACTAGCTGCGTTCTACTGGCCGTGAGAACGCAGCAGCACTGGAAGTCAGGACGTTGCGTTTATACCGCTCTACTGCACCGAGTGACAGCACCATTGAGGCCTGCAGCTTGCCCCTTGCGTCCCATGAGCTTCTGACAAACATGTCTGGTGAGGATGTTCGTAACTCCATGTGCAGGCAGTGTGGAACTGGGAAGGACCGCAAGTCAGCTCATCTCACAGAAGAAAGTTCTTCTGAGAGAGAGCTAGCAACTAGGTACTCAGGGTTGGAAGTTAGTATGTACCACCCATCTGAGGGAGGAAGTCGTCAGAAGTCACTGGATTGAGCTAAGAGACACTTGCCTCTCCCAAAGCTTGAATCCCGTGTCCAACGAAATCCCTTGGCTGCAAAGGGTACAGGCGGTCAGCATGTGGGAGGTTGAAGCCATAAGCTCAACCCAAAGGAGTGTGCATGCCTTGGAGGCAGCTGTGTGCTAGGCGCGAAATTGACAAGCCAGTCACTTGGTTCTCTCTCGGCTCCTGTCCCGCGTAGAACGAAATGCTGTGCAAGCGAACCGTACAGGCATCAGGATGTGGGAGCGAAAGGCCATAAGCTCAACTCTCAGAAGTGTGTACGCTTTGCAGGCAGATGCCTGCCAGACACTAATTGATGGAAGCTAGGACCGAGCTACACTCTCATTGAACAAGGACGTTTGCAATTGTCTGTATTGAGATCAGATACACTTGAGGAGAATCCTGTCACTTCCACATGCTTTTCACACTACGTGTTCCGGCGCCTAACATAGGGATGCTGAGACCTATCTGTAGGGGCAGTTAGGATGGGGGAGGGTCCTGCCCTGACCTCAGCTCGCACAAGGAAGCATGCCTAGAAGCCAGCTTTCAACTAGCTGCGTTCCTAGGGCACTGAGAACGTAGCAGTACTCTAAGCCAGGAGGTACCCAGAATACCACTCCACTGCAGCTGGAGACACCATCCAAGTCCGCTTATTCCACTTGCGTCTCACAAGCCTCTGACAAACTGCTGAGGTGCAGATGTTCGAAACTCATTCTGCAGGCAGTGTGCAACTGTGAGGGACTGAGGGTGAGCTCAACTCTCCGAAGCAAGTTCCTTTTGGACAAGGCGTTCAGCTAGCTTCTCTCGTATGGCACTTAGGATGTAGCACCTGGCTCACACAGGAAATACTAGGAAATCGCTAGATTGAGCTTGGATGCACTAGTCTTGTGTGCCGGGACTTTCCACTTACCTCTCACAACACTTCAGTCACGCATCGGGGCTAGGCCTGTTAGGAGCGCGGTGTACCTGCAGGCAGGATGTGGGAGGGACAGTCCATAAGCTCAACTCTCGGAAGTGTGTATGCTTTGCAGGCAGATGTCTGCTAGACGCTTTGTGGGAGCTAGGACCGAGCTACACTCTCATTGAACAAGGACGTTTGCAATGTCTGTATTGAGATCAGATACACTTGAGGAGAATCCTGTCACTTCCACATGCTTTTCACACAACCTCTTCCGGCGCCTAACATAAGGATGCTGGGAACTATGTCTACAGGCAGTCAGGATGCAGGAGGGTCCTGCCCTGACCTCAGCTCGCACAAGGAAGCATGCCTAGAAGCCAGCTTTCAACTAGCTGCGTTTTAGGGCACTGAGAACGTAGCAGTACTCTAAGCCAGGAGGTACCCAGAATACCACTCCACTGCAGCTGGAGACACCATCCAGGTCTGCTTATTCCACTTGTGTCTCACAAGCCTCTGACAAACGGCTCTGGTGCAGATGTTGGAAACTCATTCTGCTGGCAGTGTGCAACTGTGAGGGACTGAGGGTGAGCTCAACTCTCCGAAGTAAGTTGCTTTTGGACAAGGCGTTCAGCTAGCTTCTCTCGTATGGCACTTAGGATGTAGCACCTGGCTCACACAGGAAATACTAGGAAATCGCTAGATTGAGCTTGGAGGCACTAGTCTTGTTGGCCCGGGACTTTCCACTTACCTCTCACAACACTTCAGTCACGCATCGGGGCTAGGCCTGTTAGGAGCGCGGTGTACCTGCAGGCAGGATGTGGGAGGGACAGTCCATAAGCTCAACTCTCGGAAGTGTGTATGCTTTGCAGGCAGATGTCTGCTAGACGCTTTGTGGGAGCTAGGACCGAGCTACACTCTCATTGAACAAGGACGTTTGCAATGTCTGTATTGAGATCAGATACACTTGAGGAGAATCCTGTCACTTCCACATGCTTTTCACACAACCTCTTCCGGCGCCTAACATAAGGATGCTGGGAACTATGTCTACAGGCAGTCAGGATGCAGGAGGGTCCTGCCCTGACCTCAGCTCGCACAAGGAAGCATGCCTAGAAGCCAGCTTTCAACTAGCTGCGTTTTTAGGGCACTGAGAACGTAGCAGTACTCTAAGCCAGGAGGTACTCAGAATACCACTCCACTGCAGCTGGAGACACCATCCAGGTCTGCTTATTCCACTTGTGTCTCACAAGCCTCTGACAAACGGCTCTGGTGCAGATGTTGGAAACTCATTCTGCTGGCAGTGTGCAACTGTGAGGGACTGAGGGTGAGCTCAACTCTCCGAAGTAAGTTGCTTTTGGACAAGGCGTTCAGCTAGCTTCTCTCGTATGGCACTTAGGATGTAGCACCTGGCTCACACAGGAAATACTAGGAAATCGCTAGATTGAGCTAGGAGGCACTAGTCTTGTTGGCCCGGGACTTTCCATTTACCTCTCACAACACTTCAGTCACGCATCGAGCCTAGGCCTGTTAGGAGCGAGGTGTACCTGCAGGCAGGATGTGGGAGGGACAGGCCATAAGCTCAACTCTCAGGAGCGTGTATGCCTAGGAGGCAGATGTCTGCTCCCCACTCATACAGGGGAGTTAGAACCTAGCTACACTCTAATTGAACAAGGACGTTGGCAATCGCTGTATTCAACTCAGATTGCGTGAGGACAGGCCTGACGCTTCCACACGCATTTCTCAACACCTCTCTCTGCACCTGACATGAGGATGTTGGCAGCTCCACCCACAAGGGCACCCGAGGCGGGAGGGTCCTTCTTTGAGCTCAACTCTCCAAAGGTAGCATGCCCCGAATGCAGCTTTCCACTAGCTGCGTTCTACTGGCCGTGAGAACGCAGCAGCACTGGAAGTCAGGACGTTGCGTTTATACCGCTCTACTGCACCGAGTGACAGCACCATTGAGGCCTGCAGCTTGCCCCTTGCGTCCCATGAGCTTCTGACAAACATGTCTGGTGAGGATGTTCGTAACTCCATGTGCAGGCAGTGTGGAACTGGGAAGGACCGCAAGTCAGCTCATCTCACAGAAGAAAGTTCTTCTGAGAGAGAGCTAGCAACTAGGTACTCAGGGTTGGAAGTTAGTATGTACCACCCATCTGAGGGAGGAAGTCGTCAGAAGTCACTGGATTGAGCTAAGAGACACTTGCCTCTCCCAAAGCTTGAATCCCGTGTCCAACGAAATCCCTTGGCTGCAAAGGGTACAGGCGGTCAGCATGTGGGAGGTTGAAGCCATAAGCTCAACCCAAAGGAGTGTGCATGCCTTGGAGGCAGCTGTGTGCTAGGCGCGAAATTGACAAGCCAGTCACTTGGTTCTCTCTCGGCTCCTGTCCCGCGTAGAACGAAATGCTGTGCAAGCGAACCGTACAGGCATCAGGATGTGGGAGCGAAAGGCCATAAGCTCAACTCTCAGAAGTGTGTACGCTTTGCAGGCAGATGCCTGCCAGACACTAATTGATGGAAGCTAGGACCGAGCTACACTCTCATTGAACAAGGACGTTTGCAATTGTCTGTATTGAGATCAGATACACTTGAGGAGAATCCTGTCACTTCCACATGCTTTTCACACTACGTGTTCCGGCGCCTAACATAGGGATGCTGAGACCTATCTGTAGGGGCAGTTAGGATGGGGGAGGGTCCTGCCCTGACCTCAGCTCGCACAAGGAAGCATGCCTAGAAGCCAGCTTTCAACTAGCTGCGTTCCTAGGGCACTGAGAACGTAGCAGTACTCTAAGCCAGGAGGTACCCAGAATACCACTCCACTGCAGCTGGAGACACCATCCAAGTCCGCTTATTCCACTTGCGTCTCACAAGCCTCTGACAAACTGCTGAGGTGCAGATGTTCGAAACTCATTCTGCAGGCAGTGTGCAACTGTGAGGGACTGAGGGTGAGCTCAACTCTCCGAAGTAAGTTGCTTTTGGACAAGGCGTTCAGCTAGCTTCTCTCGTATGGCACTTAGGATGTAGCACCTGGCTCACACAGGAAATACTAGGAAATCGCTAGATTGAGCTTGGATGCACTAGTCTTGTGTGCCGGGACTTTCCACTTACCTCTCACAACACTTCAGTCACGCATCGGGGCTAGGCCTGTTAGGAGCGCGGTGTACCTGCAGGCAGGATGTGGGAGGGACAGTCCATAAGCTCAACTCTCGGAAGTGTGTATGCTTTGCAGGCAGATGTCTGCTAGACGCTTTGTGGGAGCTAGGACCGAGCTACACTCTCATTGAACAAGGACGTTTGCAATGTCTGTATTGAGATCAGATACACTTGAGGAGAATCCTGTCACTTCCACATGCTTTTCACACAACCTCTTCCGGCGCCTAACATAAGGATGCTGGGAACTATGTCTACAGGCAGTCAGGATGCAGGAGGGTCCTGCCCTGACCTCAGCTCGCACAAGGAAGCATGCCTAGAAGCCAGCTTTCAACTAGCTGCGTTTTTAGGGCACTGAGAACGTAGCAGTACTCTAAGCCAGGAGGTACCCAGAATACCACTCCACTGCAGCTGGAGACACCATCCAGGTCTGCTTATTCCACTTGTGTCTCACAAGCCTCTGACAAACGGCTCTGGTGCAGATGTTGGAAACTCATTCTGCTGGGCAGTGTGCAACTGTGAGGGACTGAGGGTGAGCTCAACTCTCCGAAGTAAGTTCCTTTTGGACAAGGCGTTCAGCTAGCTTCTCTCGTATGGCACTTAGGATGTAGCACCTGGCTCACACAGGAAATACTAGGAAATCGCTAGATTGAGCTAGGAGGCACTAGTCTTGTTGGCCCGGACTTTCCATTTACCTCTCACAACACTTCAGTCACGCATCGAGCCTAGGCCTGTTAGGAGCGAGGTGTACCTGCAGGCAGGATGTGGGAGGGACAGGCCATAAGCTCAACTCTCAGGAGCGTGTATGCCTAGGAGGCAGATGTCTGCTCCCCACTCATACAGGGGAGTTAGAACCTAGCTACACTCTAATTGAACAAGGACGTTGGCAATCGCTGTATTCAACTCAGATTGCGTGAGGACAGGCCTGACGCTTCCACACGCATTTCTCAACACCTCTCTCTGCACCTGACATGAGGATGTTGGCAGCTCCACCCACAAGGGCACCCGAGGCGGGAGGGTCCTTCTTTGAGCTCAACTCTCCAAAGGTAGCATGCCCCGAATGCAGCTTTCCACTAGCTGCGTTCTACTGGCCGTGAGAACGCAGCAGCACTGGAAGTCAGGACGTTGCGTTTATACCGCTCTACTGCACCGAGTGACAGCACCATTGAGGCCTGCAGCTTGCCCCTTGCGTCCCATGAGCTTCTGACAAACATGTCTGGTGAGGATGTTCGTAACTCCATGTGCAGGCAGTGTGGAACTGGGAAGGACCGCAAGTCAGCTCATCTCACAGAAGAAAGTTCTTCTGAGAGAGAGCTAGCAACTAGGTACTCAGGGTTGGAAGTTAGTATGTACCACCCATCTGAGGGAGGAAGTCGTCAGAAGTCACTGGATTGAGCTAAGAGACACTTGCCTCTCCCAAAGCTTGAATCCCGTGTCCAACGAAATCCCTTGGCTGCAAAGGGTACAGGCGGTCAGCATGTGGGAGGTTGAAGCCATAAGCTCAACCCAAAGGAGTGTGCATGCCTTGGAGGCAGCTGTGTGCTAGGCGCGAAATTGACAAGCCAGTCACTTGGTTCTCTCTCGGCTCCTGTCCCGCGTAGAACGAAATGCTGTGCAAGCGAACCGTACAGGCATCAGGATGTGGGAGCGAAAGGCCATAAGCTCAACTCTCAGAAGTGTGTACGCTTTGCAGGCAGATGCCTGCCAGACACTAATTGATGGAAGCTAGGACCGAGCTACACTCTCATTGAACAAGGACGTTTGCAATTGTCTGTATTGAGATCAGATACACTTGAGGAGAATCCTGTCACTTCCACATGCTTTTCACACTACGTGTTCCGGCGCCTAACATAGGGATGCTGAGACCTATCTGTAGGGGCAGTTAGGATGGGGGAGGGTCCTGCCCTGACCTCAGCTCGCACAAGGAAGCATGCCTAGAAGCCAGCTTTCAACTAGCTGCGTTCCTAGGGCACTGAGAACGTAGCAGTACTCTAAGCCAGGAGGTACCCAGAATACCACTCCACTGCAGCTGGAGACACCATCCAAGTCCGCTTATTCCACTTGCGTCTCACAAGCCTCTGACAAACTGCTGAGGTGCAGATGTTCGAAACTCATTCTGCAGGCAGTGTGCAACTGTGAGGGACTGAGGGTGAGATCAACTCTCCGAAGCAAGTTGCTTTTGGACAAGGCGTTCAGCTAGCTTCTCTCGTATGGCACTTAGGATGTAGCACCTGGCTCACACAGGAAATACTAGGAAATCGCTAGATTGAGCTTGGATGCACTAGTCTTGTGTGCCGGGACTTTCCACTTACCTCTCACAACACTTCAGTCACGCATCGGGGCTAGGCCTGTTAGGAGCGCGGTGTACCTGCAGGCAGGATGTGGGAGGGACAGTCCATAAGCTCAACTCTCGGAAGTGTGTATGCTTTGCAGGCAGATGTCTGCTAGACGCTTTGTGGGAGCTAGGACCGAGCTACACTCTCATTGAACAAGGACGTTTGCAATGTCTGTATTGAGATCAGATACACTTGAGGAGAATCCTGTCACTTCCACATGCTTTTCACACAACCTCTTCCGGCGCCTAACATAAGGATGCTGGGAACTATGTCTACAGGCAGTCAGGATGCAGGAGGGTCCTGCCCTGACCTCAGCTCGCACAAGGAAGCATGCCTAGAAGCCAGCTTTCAACTAGCTGCGTTTCTAGGGCACTGAGAACGTAGCAGTACTCTAAGCCAGGAGGTACCCAGAATACCACTCCACTGCAGCTGGAGACACCATTCAAGTCCGCTTATTCCACTTGCGTCTCACAAGCCTCTGACAAACGGCTCTGGTGCAGATGTTGGAAACTCATTCTGCAGGCAGTGTGCAACTGTGAGGGACTGAGGGTGAGCTCAACTCTCCGAAGTAAGTTGCTTTTGGACAAGGCGTTCAGCTAGCTTCTCTCGTATGGCACTTAGGATGTAGCACCTGGCTCACACAGGAAATACTAGGAAATCGCTAGATTGAGCTTGGATGCACTAGTCTTGTGTGCCGGGACTTTCCACTTACCTCTCACAACACTTCAGTCACGCATCGGGGCTAGGCCTGTTAGGAGCGCGGTGTACCTGCAGGCAGGATGTGGGAGGGACAGTCCATAAGCTCAACTCTCGGAAGTGTGTATGCTTTGCAGGCAGATGTCTGCTAGACGCTTTGTGGGAGCTAGGACCGAGCTACACTCTCATTGAACAAGGACGTTTGCAATGTCTGTATTGAGATCAGATACACTTGAGGAGAATCCTGTCACTTCCACATGCTTTTCACACAACCTCTTCCGGCGCCTAACATAAGGATGCTGGGAACTATGTCTACAGGCAGTCAGGATGCAGGAGGGTCCTGCCCTGACCTCAGCTCGCACAAGGAAGCATGCCTAGAAGCCAGCTTTCAACTAGCTGCGTTTTAGGGCACTGAGAACGTAGCAGTACTCTAAGCCAGGAGGTACCCAGAATACCACTCCACTGCAGCTGGAGACACCATCCAGGTCTGCTTATTCCACTTGTGTCTCACAAGCCTCTGACAAACGGCTCTGGTGCAGATGTTGGAAACTCATTCTGTGGGCAGTGTGCAACTGTGAGGGACTGAGGGTGAGCTCAACTCTCCGAAGTAAGTTGCTTTTGGACAAGGCGTTCAGCTAGCTTCTCTCGTATGGCACTTAGGATGTAGCACCTGGCTCACACAGGAAATACTAGGAAATCGCTAGATTGAGCTAGGAGGCACTAGTCTTGTTGGCCCGGGACTTTCCATTTACCTCTCACAACACTTCAGTCACGCATCGAGCCTAGGCCTGTTAGGAGCGAGGTGTACCTGCAGGCAGGATGTGGGAGGGACAGGCCATAAGCTCAACTCTCAGGAGCGTGTATGCCTAGGAGGCAGATGTCTGCTCCCCACTCATACAGGGGAGTTAGAACCTAGCTACACTCTAATTGAACAAGGACGTTGGCAATCGCTGTATTCAACTCAGATTGCGTGAGGACAGGCCTGACGCTTCCACACGCATTTCTCAACACCTCTCTCTGCACCTGACATGAGGATGTTGGCAGCTCCACCCACAAGGGCACCCGAGGCGGGAGGGTCCTTCTTTGAGCTCAACTCTCCAAAGGTAGCATGCCCCGAATGCAGCTTTCCACTAGCTGCGTTCTACTGGCCGTGAGAACGCAGCAGCACTGGAAGTCAGGACGTTGCGTTTATACCGCTCTACTGCACCGAGTGACAGCACCATTGAGGCCTGCAGCTTGCCCCTTGCGTCCCATGAGCTTCTGACAAACATGTCTGGTGAGGATGTTCGTAACTCCATGTGCAGGCAGTGTGGAACTGGGAAGGACCGCAAGTCAGCTCATCTCACAGAAGAAAGTTCTTCTGAGAGAGAGCTAGCAACTAGGTACTCAGGGTTGGAAGTTAGTATGTACCACCCATCTGAGGGAGGAAGTCGTCAGAAGTCACTGGATTGAGCTAAGAGACACTTGCCTCTCCCAAAGCTTGAATCCCGTGTCCAACGAAATCCCTTGGCTGCAAAGGGTACAGGCGGTCAGCATGTGGGAGGTTGAAGCCATAAGCTCAACCCAAAGGAGTGTGCATGCCTTGGAGGCAGCTGTGTGCTAGGCGCGAAATTGACAAGCCAGTCACTTGGTTCTCTCTCGGCTCCTGTCCCGCGTAGAACGAAATGCTGTGCAAGCGAACCGTACAGGCATCAGGATGTGGGAGCGAAAGGCCATAAGCTCAACTCTCAGAAGTGTGTACGCTTTGCAGGCAGATGCCTGCCAGACACTAATTGATGGAAGCTAGGACCGAGCTACACTCTCATTGAACAAGGACGTTTGCAATTGTCTGTATTGAGATCAGATACACTTGAGGAGAATCCTGTCACTTCCACATGCTTTTCACACTACGTGTTCCGGCGCCTAACATAGGGATGCTGAGACCTATCTGTAGGGGCAGTTAGGATGGGGGAGGGTCCTGCCCTGACCTCAGCTCGCACAAGGAAGCATGCCTAGAAGCCAGCTTTCAACTAGCTGCGTTCCTAGGGCACTGAGAACGTAGCAGTACTCTAAGCCAGGAGGTACCCAGAATACCACTCCACTGCAGCTGGAGACACCATCCAAGTCCGCTTATTCCACTTGCGTCTCACAAGCCTCTGACAAACTGCTGAGGTGCAGATGTTCGAAACTCATTCTGCAGGCAGTGTGCAACTGTGAGGGACTGAGGGTGAGCTCAACTCTCCGAAGTAAGTTGCTTTTGGACAAGGCGTTCAGCTAGCTTCTCTCGTATGGCACTTAGGATGTAGCACCTGGCTCACACAGGAAATACTAGGAAATCGCTAGATTGAGCTTGGATGCACTAGTCTTGTGTGCCGGGACTTTCCACTTACCTCTCACAACACTTCAGTCACGCATCGGGGCTAGGCCTGTTAGGAGCGCGGTGTACCTGCAGGCAGGATGTGGGAGGGACAGTCCATAAGCTCAACTCTCGGAAGTGTGTATGCTTTGCAGGCAGATGTCTGCTAGACGCTTTGTGGGAGCTAGGACCGAGCTACACTCTCATTGAACAAGGACGTTTGCAATGTCTGTATTGAGATCAGATACACTTGAGGAGAATCCTGTCACTTCCACATGCTTTTCACACAACCTCTTCCGGCGCCTAACATAAGGATGCTGGGAACTATGTCTACAGGCAGTCAGGATGCAGGAGGGTCCTGCCCTGACCTCAGCTCGCACAAGGAAGCATGCCTAGAAGCCAGCTTTCAACTAGCTGCGTTTTAGGGCACTGAGAACGTAGCAGTACTCTAAGCCAGGAGGTACCCAGAATACCACTCCACTGCAGCTGGAGACACCATCCAGGTCTGCTTATTCCACTTGTGTCTCACAAGCCTCTGACAAACGGCTCTGGTGCAGATGTTGGAAACTCATTCTGCAGGCAGTGTGCAACTGTGAGGGACTGAGGGTGAGCTCAACTCTCCGAAGTAAGTTGCTTTTGGACAAGGCGTTCAGCTAGCTTCTCTCGTATGGCACTTAGGATGTAGCACCTGGCTCACACAGGAAATACTAGGAAATCGCTAGATTGAGCTAGGAGGCACTAGTCTTGTTGGCCCGGGACTTTCCATTTACCTCTCACAACACTTCAGTCACGCATCGGGGCTAGGCCTGTTAGGAGCGCGGTGTACCTGCAGGCAGGATGTGGGAGGGACAGTCCATAAGCTCAACTCTCGGAAGTGTGTATGCTTTGCAGGCAGATGTCTGCTAGACGCTTTGTGGGAGCTAGGACCGAGCTACACTCTCATTGAACAAGGACGTTTGCAATGTCTGTATTGAGATCAGATACACTTGAGGAGAATCCTGTCACTTCCACATGCTTTTCACACAACCTCTTCCGGCGCCTAACATAAGGATGCTGGGAACTATGTCTACAGGCAGTCAGGATGCAGGAGGGTCCTGCCCTGACCTCAGCTCGCACAAGGAAGCATGCCTAGAAGCCAGCTTTCAACTAGCTGCGTTTTAGGGCACTGAGAACGTAGCAGTACTCTAAGCCAGGAGGTACCAGAATACCACTCCACTGCAGCTGGAGACACCATCCAGGTCTGCTTATTCCACTTGTGTCTCACAAGCCTCTGACAAACGGCTCTGGTGCAGATGTTGGAAACTCATTCTGCTGGCAGTGTGCAACTGTGAGGGACTGAGGGTGAGCTCAACTCTCCGAAGTAAGTTGCTTTTGGACAAGGCGTTCAGCTAGCTTCTCTCGTATGGCACTTAGGATGTAGCACCTGGCTCACACAGGAAATACTAGGAAATCGCTAGATTGAGCTAGGAGGCACTAGTCTTGTTGGCCCGGACTTTCCACTTACCTCTCACAACACTTCAGTCACGCATCGAGCCTAGGCCTGTTAGGAGCGAGGTGTACCTGCAGGCAGGATGTGGGAGGGACAGGCCATAAGCTCAACTCTCAGGAGCGTGTATGCCTAGGAGGCAGATGTCTGCTCCCCACTCATACAGGGGAGTTAGAACCTAGCTACACTCTAATTGAACAAGGACGTTGGCAATCGCTGTATTCAACTCAGATTGCGTGAGGACAGGCCTGACGCTTCCACACGCATTTCTCAACACCTCTCTCTGCACCTGACATGAGGATGTTGGCAGCTCCACCCACAAGGGCACCCGAGGCGGGAGGGTCCTTCTTTGAGCTCAACTCTCCAAAGGTAGCATGCCCCGAATGCAGCTTTCCACTAGCTGCGTTCTACTGGCCGTGAGAACGCAGCAGCACTGGAAGTCAGGACGTTGCGTTTATACCGCTCTACTGCACCGAGTGACAGCACCATTGAGGCCTGCAGCTTGCCCCTTGCGTCCCATGAGCTTCTGACAAACATGTCTGGTGAGGATGTTCGTAACTCCATGTGCAGGCAGTGTGGAACTGGGAAGGACCGCAAGTCAGCTCATCTCACAGAAGAAAGTTCTTCTGAGAGAGAGCTAGCAACTAGGTACTCAGGGTTGGAAGTTAGTATGTACCACCCATCTGAGGGAGGAAGTCGTCAGAAGTCACTGGATTGAGCTAAGAGACACTTGCCTCTCCCAAAGCTTGAATCCCGTGTCCAACGAAATCCCTTGGCTGCAAAGGGTACAGGCGGTCAGCATGTGGGAGGTTGAAGCCATAAGCTCAACCCAAAGGAGTGTGCATGCCTTGGAGGCAGCTGTGTGCTAGGCGCGAAATTGACAAGCCAGTCACTTGGTTCTCTCTCGGCTCCTGTCCCGCGTAGAACGAAATGCTGTGCAAGCGAACCGTACAGGCATCAGGATGTGGGAGCGAAAGGCCATAAGCTCAACTCTCAGAAGTGTGTACGCTTTGCAGGCAGATGCCTGCCAGACACTAATTGATGGAAGCTAGGACCGAGCTACACTCTCATTGAACAAGGACGTTTGCAATTGTCTGTATTGAGATCAGATACACTTGAGGAGAATCCTGTCACTTCCACATGCTTTTCACACTACGTGTTCCGGCGCCTAACATAGGGATGCTGAGACCTATCTGTAGGGGCAGTTAGGATGGGGGAGGGTCCTGCCCTGACCTCAGCTCGCACAAGGAAGCATGCCTAGAAGCCAGCTTTCAACTAGCTGCGTTCCTAGGGCACTGAGAACGTAGCAGTACTCTAAGCCAGGAGGTACCCAGAATACCACTCCACTGCAGCTGGAGACACCATCCAAGTCCGCTTATTCCACTTGCGTCTCACAAGCCTCTGACAAACTGCTGAGGTGCAGATGTTCGAAACTCATTCTGCAGGCAGTGTGCAACTGTGAGGGACTGAGGGTGAGCTCAACTCTCCGAAGTAAGTTGCTTTTGGACAAGGCGTTCAGCTAGCTTCTCTCGTATGGCACTTAGGATGTAGCACCTGGCTCACACAGGAAATACTAGGAAATCGCTAGATTGAGCTTGGATGCACTAGTCTTGTGTGCCGGGACTTTCCACTTACCTCTCACAACACTTCAGTCACGCATCGGGGCTAGGCCTGTTAGGAGCGCGGTGTACCTGCAGGCAGGATGTGGGAGGGACAGTCCATAAGCTCAACTCTCGGAAGTGTGTATGCTTTGCAGGCAGATGTCTGCTAGACGCTTTGTGGGAGCTAGGACCGAGCTACACTCTCATTGAACAAGGACGTTTGCAATGTCTGTATTGAGATCAGATACACTTGAGGAGAATCCTGTCACTTCCACATGCTTTTCACACAACCTCTTCCGGCGCCTAACATAAGGATGCTGGGAACTATGTCTACAGGCAGTCAGGATGCAGGAGGGTCCTGCCCTGACCTCAGCTCGCACAAGGAAGCATGCCTAGAAGCCAGCTTTCAACTAGCTGCGTTTTAGGGCACTGAGAACGTAGCAGTACTCTAAGCCAGGAGGTACCCAGAATACCACTCCACTGCAGCTGGAGACACCATCCAGGTCTGCTTATTCCACTTGTGTCTCACAAGCCTCTGACAAACGGCTCTGGTGCAGATGTTGGAAACTCATTCTGCAGGCAGTGTGCAACTGTGAGGGACTGAGGGTGAGCTCAACTCTCCGAAGTAAGTTGCTTTTGGACAAGGCGTTCAGCTAGCTTCTCTCGTATGGCACTTAGGATGTAGCACCTGGCTCACACAGGAAATACTAGGAAATCGCTAGATTGAGCTTGGATGCACTAGTCTTGTGTGCCGGGACTTTCCACTTACCTCTCACAACACTTCAGTCACGCATCGGGGCTAGGCCTGTTAGGAGCGCGGTGTACCTGCAGGCAGGATGTGGGAGGGACAGTCCATAAGCTCAACTCTCGGAAGTGTGTATGCTTTGCAGGCAGATGTCTGCTAGACGCTTTGTGGGAGCTAGGACCGAGCTACACTCTCATTGAACAAGGACGTTTGCAATGTCTGTATTGAGATCAGATACACTTGAGGAGAATCCTGTCACTTCCACATGCTTTTCACACAACCTCTTCCGGCGCCTAACATAAGGATGCTGGGAACTATGTCTACAGGCAGTCAGGATGCAGGAGGGTCCTGCCCTGACCTCAGCTCGCACAAGGAAGCATGCCTAGAAGCCAGCTTTCAACTAGCTGCGTTTTTAGGGCACTGAGAACGTAGCAGTACTCTAAGCCAGGAGGTACCCAGAATACCACTCCACTGCAGCTGGAGACACCATCCAGGTCTGCTTATTCCACTTGCGTCTCACAAGCCTCTGACAAACGGCTCTGGTGCAGATGTTGGAAACTCATTCTGCCGGCAGTGTGCAACTGTGAGGGACTGAGGGTGAGCTCAACTCTCCGAAGTAAGTTGCTTTTGGACAAGGCGTTCAGCTAGCTTCTCTCGTATGGCACTTAGGATGTAGCACCTGGCTCACACAGGAAATACTAGGAAATCGCTAGATTGAGCTAGGAGGCACTAGTCTTGTTGGCCCGGACTTTCCATTTACCTCTCACAACACTTCAGTCACGCATCGAGCCTAGGCCTGTTAGGAGCGAGGTGTACCTGCAGGCAGGATGTGGGAGGGACAGGCCATAAGCTCAACTCTCAGGAGCGTGTATGCCTAGGAGGCAGATGTCTGCTCCCCACTCATACAGGGGAGTTAGAACCTAGCTACACTCTAATTGAACAAGGACGTTGGCAATCGCTGTATTCAACTCAGATTGCGTGAGGACAGGCCTGACGCTTCCACACGCATTTCTCAACACCTCTCTCTGCACCTGACATGAGGATGTTGGCAGCTCCACCCACAAGGGCACCCGAGGCGGGAGGGTCCTTCTTTGAGCTCAACTCTCCAAAGGTAGCATGCCCCGAATGCAGCTTTCCACTAGCTGCGTTCTACTGGCCGTGAGAACGCAGCAGCACTGGAAGTCAGGACGTTGCGTTTATACCGCTCTACTGCACCGAGTGACAGCACCATTGAGGCCTGCAGCTTGCCCCTTGCGTCCCATGAGCTTCTGACAAACATGTCTGGTGAGGATGTTCGTAACTCCATGTGCAGGCAGTGTGGAACTGGGAAGGACCGCAAGTCAGCTCATCTCACAGAAGAAAGTTCTTCTGAGAGAGAGCTAGCAACTAGGTACTCAGGGTTGGAAGTTAGTATGTACCACCCATCTGAGGGAGGAAGTCGTCAGAAGTCACTGGATTGAGCTAAGAGACACTTGCCTCTCCCAAAGCTTGAATCCCGTGTCCAACGAAATCCCTTGGCTGCAAAGGGTACAGGCGGTCAGCATGTGGGAGGTTGAAGCCATAAGCTCAACCCAAAGGAGTGTGCATGCCTTGGAGGCAGCTGTGTGCTAGGCGCGAAATTGACAAGCCAGTCACTTGGTTCTCTCTCGGCTCCTGTCCCGCGTAGAACGAAATGCTGTGCAAGCGAACCGTACAGGCATCAGGATGTGGGAGCGAAAGGCCATAAGCTCAACTCTCAGAAGTGTGTACGCTTTGCAGGCAGATGCCTGCCAGACACTAATTGATGGAAGCTAGGACCGAGCTACACTCTCATTGAACAAGGACGTTTGCAATTGTCTGTATTGAGATCAGATACACTTGAGGAGAATCCTGTCACTTCCACATGCTTTTCACACTACGTGTTCCGGCGCCTAACATAGGGATGCTGAGACCTATCTGTAGGGGCAGTTAGGATGGGGGAGGGTCCTGCCCTGACCTCAGCTCGCACAAGGAAGCATGCCTAGAAGCCAGCTTTCAACTAGCTGCGTTCCTAGGGCACTGAGAACGTAGCAGTACTCTAAGCCAGGAGGTACCCAGAATACCACTCCACTGCAGCTGGAGACACCATCCAAGTCCGCTTATTCCACTTGCGTCTCACAAGCCTCTGACAAACTGCTGAGGTGCAGATGTTCGAAACTCATTCTGCAGGCAGTGTGCAACTGTGAGGGACTGAGGGTGAGCTCAACTCTCCGAAGTAAGTTGCTTTTGGACAAGGCGTTCAGCTAGCTTCTCTCGTATGGCACTTAGGATGTAGCACCTGGCTCACACAGGAAATACTAGGAAATCGCTAGATTGAGCTTGGATGCACTAGTCTTGTGTGCCGGGACTTTCCACTTACCTCTCACAACACTTCAGTCACGCATCGGGGCTAGGCCTGTTAGGAGCGCGGTGTACCTGCAGGCAGGATGTGGGAGGGACAGTCCATAAGCTCAACTCTCGGAAGTGTGTATGCTTTGCAGGCAGATGTCTGCTAGACGCTTTGTGGGAGCTAGGACCGAGCTACACTCTCATTGAACAAGGACGTTTGCAATGTCTGTATTGAGATCAGATACACTTGAGGAGAATCCTGTCACTTCCACATGCTTTTCACACAACCTCTTCCGGCGCCTAACATAAGGATGCTGGGAACTATGTCTACAGGCAGTCAGGATGCAGGAGGGTCCTGCCCTGACCTCAGCTCGCACAAGGAAGCATGCCTAGAAGCCAGCTTTCAACTAGCTGCGTTTTAGGGCACTGAGAACGTAGCAGTACTCTAAGCCAGGAGGTACCCAGAATACCACTCCACTGCAGCTGGAGACACCATCCAGGTCTGCTTATTCCACTTGTGTCTCACAAGCCTCTGACAAACGGCTCTGGTGCAGATGTTGGAAACTCATTCTGCAGGCAGTGTGCAACTGTGAGGGACTGAGGGTGAGCTCAACTCTCCGAAGTAAGTTGCTTTTGGACAAGGCGTTCAGCTAGCTTCTCTCGTATGGCACTTAGGATGTAGCACCTGGCTCACACAGGAAATACTAGGAAATCGCTAGATTGAGCTTGGATGCACTAGTCTTGTGTGCCGGGACTTTCCACTTACCTCTCACAACACTTCAGTCACGCATCGGGGCTAGGCCTGTTAGGAGCGCGGTGTACCTGCAGGCAGGATGTGGGAGGGACAGTCCATAAGCTCAACTCTCGGAAGTGTGTATGCTTTGCAGGCAGATGTCTGCTAGACGCTTTGTGGGAGCTAGGACCGAGCTACACTCTCATTGAACAAGGACGTTTGCAATGTCTGTATTGAGATCAGATACACTTGAGGAGAATCCTGTCACTTCCACATGCTTTTCACACAACCTCTTCCGGCGCCTAACATAAGGATGCTGGGAACTATGTCTACAGGCAGTCAGGATGCAGGAGGGTCCTGCCCTGACCTCAGCTCGCACAAGGAAGCATGCCTAGAAGCCAGCTTTCAACTAGCTGCGTTTCTAGGGCACTGAGAACGTAGCAGTACTCTAAGCCAGGAGGTACCCAGAATACCACTCCACTGCAGCTGGAGACACCATCCAGGTCTGCTTATTCCACTTGTGTCTCACAAGCCTCTGACAAACGGCTCTGGTGCAGATGTTGGAAACTCATTCTGCAGGCAGTGTGCAACTGTGAGGGACTGAGGGTGAGCTCAACTCTCCGAAGTAAGTTGCTTTTGGACAAGGCGTTCAGCTAGCTTCTCTCGTATGGCACTTAGGATGTAGCACCTGGCTCACACAGGAAATACTAGGAAATCGCTAGATTGAGCTAGGAGGCACTAGTCTTGTTGGCCCGGACTTTCCATTTACCTCTCACAACACTTCAGTCACGCATCGAGCCTAGGCCTGTTAGGAGCGAGGTGTACCTGCAGGCAGGATGTGGGAGGGACAGGCCATAAGCTCAACTCTCAGGAGCGTGTATGCCTAGGAGGCAGATGTCTGCTCCCCACTCATACAGGGGAGTTAGAACCTAGCTACACTCTAATTGAACAAGGACGTTGGCAATCGCTGTATTCAACTCAGATTGCGTGAGGACAGGCCTGACGCTTCCACACGCATTTCTCAACACCTCTCTCTGCACCTGACATGAGGATGTTGGCAGCTCCACCCACAAGGGCACCCGAGGCGGGAGGGTCCTTCTTTGAGCTCAACTCTCCAAAGGTAGCATGCCCCGAATGCAGCTTTCCACTAGCTGCGTTCTACTGGCCGTGAGAACGCAGCAGCACTGGAAGTCAGGACGTTGCGTTTATACCGCTCTACTGCACCGAGTGACAGCACCATTGAGGCCTGCAGCTTGCCCCTTGCGTCCCATGAGCTTCTGACAAACATGTCTGGTGAGGATGTTCGTAACTCCATGTGCAGGCAGTGTGGAACTGGGAAGGACCGCAAGTCAGCTCATCTCACAGAAGAAAGTTCTTCTGAGAGAGAGCTAGCAACTAGGTACTCAGGGTTGGAAGTTAGTATGTACCACCCATCTGAGGGAGGAAGTCGTCAGAAGTCACTGGATTGAGCTAAGAGACACTTGCCTCTCCCAAAGCTTGAATCCCGTGTCCAACGAAATCCCTTGGCTGCAAAGGGTACAGGCGGTCAGCATGTGGGAGGTTGAAGCCATAAGCTCAACCCAAAGGAGTGTGCATGCCTTGGAGGCAGCTGTGTGCTAGGCGCGAAATTGACAAGCCAGTCACTTGGTTCTCTCTCGGCTCCTGTCCCGCGTAGAACGAAATGCTGTGCAAGCGAACCGTACAGGCATCAGGATGTGGGAGCGAAAGGCCATAAGCTCAACTCTCAGAAGTGTGTACGCTTTGCAGGCAGATGCCTGCCAGACACTAATTGATGGAAGCTAGGACCGAGCTACACTCTCATTGAACAAGGACGTTTGCAATTGTCTGTATTGAGATCAGATACACTTGAGGAGAATCCTGTCACTTCCACATGCTTTTCACACTACGTGTTCCGGCGCCTAACATAGGGATGCTGAGACCTATCTGTAGGGGCAGTTAGGATGGGGGAGGGTCCTGCCCTGACCTCAGCTCGCACAAGGAAGCATGCCTAGAAGCCAGCTTTCAACTAGCTGCGTTCCTAGGGCACTGAGAACGTAGCAGTACTCTAAGCCAGGAGGTACCCAGAATACCACTCCACTGCAGCTGGAGACACCATCCAAGTCCGCTTATTCCACTTGCGTCTCACAAGCCTCTGACAAACTGCTGAGGTGCAGATGTTCGAAACTCATTCTGCAGGCAGTGTGCAACTGTGAGGGACTGAGGGTGAGCTCAACTCTCCGAAGTAAGTTGCTTTTGGACAAGGCGTTCAGCTAGCTTCTCTCGTATGGCACTTAGGATGTAGCACCTGGCTCACACAGGAAATACTAGGAAATCGCTAGATTGAGCTTGGATGCACTAGTCTTGTGTGCCGGGACTTTCCACTTACCTCTCACAACACTTCAGTCACGCATCGGGGCTAGGCCTGTTAGGAGCGAGGTGTACCTGCAGGCAGGATGTGGGAGGGACAGGCCATAAGCTCAACTCTCAGGAGCGTGTATGCCTAGGAGGCAGATGTCTGCTCCCCACTCATACAGGGGAGTTAGAACCTAGCTACACTCTAATTGAACAAGGACGTTGGCAATCGCTGTATTCAACTCAGATTGCGTGAGGACAGGCCTGACGCTTCCACACGCATTTCTCAACACCTCTCTCTGCACCTGACATGAGGATGTTGGCAGCTCCACCCACAAGGGCACCCGAGGCGGGAGGGTCCTTCTTTGAGCTCAACTCTCCAAAGGTAGCATGCCCCGAATGCAGCTTTCCACTAGCTGCGTTCTACTGGCCGTGAGAACGCAGCAGCACTGGAAGTCAGGACGTTGCGTTTATACCGCTCTACTGCACCGAGTGACAGCACCATTGAGGCCTGCAGCTTGCCCCTTGCGTCCCATGAGCTTCTGACAAACATGTCTGGTGAGGATGTTCGTAACTCCATGTGCAGGCAGTGTGGAACTGGGAAGGACCGCAAGTCAGCTCATCTCACAGAAGAAAGTTCTTCTGAGAGAGAGCTAGCAACTAGGTACTCAGGGTTGGAAGTTAGTATGTACCACCCATCTGAGGGAGGAAGTCGGCAGAAGTCACTGGATTGAGCTAAGAGACACTTGCCTCTCCCAAAGCTTGAATCCCGTGTCCAACGAAATCCCTTGGCTGCAAAGGGTACAGGCGGTCAGCATGTGGGAGGTTGAAGCCATAAGCTCAACCCAAAGGAGTGTGCATGCCTTGGAGGCAGCTGTGTGCTAGGCGCGAAATTGACAAGCCAGTCACTTGGTTCTCTCTCGGCTCCTGTCCCGCGTAGAACGAAATGCTGTGCAAGCGAACCGTACAGGCATCAGGATGTGGGAGCGAAAGGCCATAAGCTCAACTCTCAGAAGTGTGTACGCTTTGCAGGCAGATGCCTGCCAGACACTAATTGATGGAAGCTAGGACCGAGCTACACTCTCATTGAACAAGGACGTTTGCAATTGTCTGTATTGAGATCAGATACACTTGAGGAGAATCCTGTCACTTCCACATGCTTTTCACACTACGTGTTCCGGCGCCTAACATAGGGATGCTGAGACCTATCTGTAGGGGCAGTTAGGATGGGGGAGGGTCCTGCCCTGACCTCAGCTCGCACAAGGAAGCATGCCTAGAAGCCAGCTTTCAACTAGCTGCGTTCCTAGGGCACTGAGAACGTAGCAGTACTCTAAGCCAGGAGGTACCCAGAATACCACTCCACTGCAGCTGGAGACACCATCCAAGTCCGCTTATTCCACTTGCGTCTCACAAGCCTCTGACAAACTGCTGAGGTGCAGATGTTCGAAACTCATTCTGCAGGCAGTGTGCAACTGTGAGGGACTGAGGGTGAGCTCAACTCTCCGAAGTATGTTGCTTTTGGACAAGGCGTTCAGCTAGCTTCTCTCGTATGGCACTTAGGATGTAGCACCTGGCTCACACAGGAAATACTAGGAAATCGCTAGATTGAGCTTGGATGCACTAGTCTTGTGTGCCGGGACTTTCCACTTACCTCTCACAACACTTCAGTCACGCATCGGGGCTAGGCCTGTTAGGAGCGCGGTGTACCTGCAGGCAGGATGTGGGAGGGACAGTCCATAAGCTCAACTCTCGGAAGTGTGTATGCTTTGCAGGCAGATGTCTGCTAGACGCTTTGTGGGAGCTAGGACCGAGCTACACTCTCATTGAACAAGGACGTTTGCAATGTCTGTATTGAGATCAGATACACTTGAGGAGAATCCTGTCACTTCCACATGCTTTTCACACAACCTCTTCCGGCGCCTAACATAAGGATGCTGGGAACTATGTCTACAGGCAGTCAGGATGCAGGAGGGTCCTGCCCTGACCTCAGCTCGCACAAGGAAGCATGCCTAGAAGCCAGCTTTCAACTAGCTGCGTTCCTAGGGCACTGAGAACGTAGCAGTACTCTAAGCCAGGAGGTACCCAGAATACCACTCCACTGCAGCTGGAGACACCATCCAAGTCCGCTTATTCCACTTGCGTCTCACAAGCCTCTGACAAACTGCTGAGGTGCAGATGTTCGAAACTCATTCTGCAGGCAGTGTGCAACTGTGAGGGACTGAGGGTGAGCTCAACTCTCCGAAGTAAGTTGCTTTTGGACAAGGCGTTCAGCTAGCTTCTCTCGTATGGCACTTAGGATGTAGCACCTGGCTCACACAGGAAATACTAGGAAATCGCTAGATTGAGCTTGGATGCACTAGTCTTGTGTGCCGGGACTTTCCACTTACCTCTCACAACACTTCAGTCACGCATCGGGGCTAGGCCTGTTAGGAGCGCGGTGTACCTGCAGGCAGGATGTGGGAGGGACAGTCCATAAGCTCAACTCTCGGAAGTGTGTATGCTTTGCAGGCAGATGTCTGCTAGACGCTTTGTGGGAGCTAGGACCGAGCTACACTCTCATTGAACAAGGACGTTTGCAATGTCTGTATTGAGATCAGATACACTTGAGGAGAATCCTGTCACTTCCACATGCTTTTCACACAACCTCTTCCGGCGCCTAACATAAGGATGCTGGGAACTATGTCTACAGGCAGTCAGGATGCAGGAGGGTCCTGCCCTGACCTCAGCTCGCACAAGGAAGCATGCCTAGAAGCCAGCTTTCAACTAGCTGCGTTTTTAGGGCACTGAGAACGTAGCAGTACTCTAAGCCAGGAGGTACCCAGAATACCACTCCACTGCAGCTGGAGACACCATCCAGGTCTGCTTATTCCACTTGTGTCTCACAAGCCTCTGACAAACGGCTCTGGTGCAGATGTTGGAAACTCATTCTGCTGGCAGTGTGCAACTGTGAGGGACTGAGGGTGAGCTCAACTCTCCGAAGTAAGTTGCTTTTGGACAAGGCGTTCAGCTAGCTTCTCTCGTATGGCACTTAGGATGTAGCACCTGGCTCACACAGGAAATACTAGGAAATCGCTAGATTGAGCTAGGAGGCACTAGTCTTGTTGGCCCGGACTTTCCATTTACCTCTCACAACACTTCAGTCACGCATCGAGCCTAGGCCTGTTAGGAGCGAGGTGTACCTGCAGGCAGGATGTGGGAGGGACAGGCCATAAGCTCAACTCTCAGGAGCGTGTATGCCTAGGAGGCAGATGTCTGCTCCCCACTCATACAGGGGAGTTAGAACCTAGCTACACTCTAATTGAACAAGGACGTTGGCAATCGCTGTATTCAACTCAGATTGCGTGAGGACAGGCCTGACGCTTCCACACGCATTTCTCAACACCTCTCTCTGCACCTGACATGAGGATGTTGGCAGCTCCACCCACAAGGGCACCCGAGGCGGGAGGGTCCTTCTTTGAGCTCAACTCTCCAAAGGTAGCATGCCCCGAATGCAGCTTTCCACTAGCTGCGTTCTACTGGCCGTGAGAACGCAGCAGCACTGGAAGTCAGGACGTTGCGTTTATACCGCTCTACTGCACCGAGTGACAGCACCATTGAGGCCTGCAGCTTGCCCCTTGCGTCCCATGAGCTTCTGACAAACATGTCTGGTGAGGATGTTCGTAACTCCATGTGCAGGCAGTGTGGAACTGGGAAGGACCGCAAGTCAGCTCATCTCACAGAAGAAAGTTCTTCTGAGAGAGAGCTAGCAACTAGGTACTCAGGGTTGGAAGTTAGTATGTACCACCCATCTGAGGGAGGAAGTCGTCAGAAGTCACTGGATTGAGCTAAGAGACACTTGCCTCTCCCAAAGCTTGAATCCCGTGTCCAACGAAATCCCTTGGCTGCAAAGGGTACAGGCGGTCAGCATGTGGGAGGTTGAAGCCATAAGCTCAACCCAAAGGAGTGTGCATGCCTTGGAGGCAGCTGTGTGCTAGGCGCGAAATTGACAAGCCAGTCACTTGGTTCTCTCTCGGCTCCTGTCCCGCGTAGAACGAAATGCTGTGCAAGCGAACCGTACAGGCATCAGGATGTGGGAGCGAAAGGCCATAAGCTCAACTCTCAGAAGTGTGTACGCTTTGCAGGCAGATGCCTGCCAGACACTAATTGATGGAAGCTAGGACCGAGCTACACTCTCATTGAACAAGGACGTTTGCAATTGTCTGTATTGAGATCAGATACACTTGAGGAGAATCCTGTCACTTCCACATGCTTTTCACACTACGTGTTCCGGCGCCTAACATAAGGATGCTGAGACCTATCTGTAGGGGCAGTTAGGATGGGGGAGGGTCCTGCCCTGACCTCAGCTCGCACAAGGAAGCATGCCTAGAAGCCAGCTTTCAACTAGCTGCGTTCCTAGGGCACTGAGAACGTAGCAGTACTCTAAGCCAGGAGGTACCCAGAATACCACTCCACTGCAGCTGGAGACACCATCCAAGTCCGCTTATTCCACTTGCGTCTCACAAGCCTCTGACAAACTGCTGAGGTGCAGACGTTCGAAACTCATTCTGCAGGCAGTGTGCAACTGTGAGGGACTGAGGGTGAGCTCAACTCTCCGAAGTAAGTTGCTTTTGGACAAGGCGTTCAGCTAGCTTCTCTCGTATGGCACTTAGGATGTAGCACCTGGCTCACACAGGAAATACTAGGAAATCGCTAGATTGAGCTAGGAGGCACTAGTCTTGTTGGCCCGGACTTTCCATTTACCTCTCACAACACTTCAGTCACGCATCGAGCCTAGGCCTGTTAGGAGCGAGGTGTACCTGCAGGCAGGATGTGGGAGGGACAGGCCATAAGCTCAACTCTCAGGAGCGTGTATGCCTAGGAGGCAGATGTCTGCTCCCCACTCATACAGGGGAGTTAGAACCTAGCTACACTCTAATTGAACAAGGACGTTGGCAATCGCTGTATTCAACTCAGATTGCGTGAGGACAGGCCTGACGCTTCCACACGCATTTCTCAACACCTCTCTCTGCACCTGACATGAGGATGTTGGCAGCTCCACCCACAAGGGCACCCGAGGCGGGAGGGTCCTTCTTTGAGCTCAACTCTCCAAAGGTAGCATGCCCCGAATGCAGCTTTCCACTAGCTGCGTTCTACTGGCCGTGAGAACGCAGCAGCACTGGAAGTCAGGACGTTGCGTTTATACCGCTCTACTGCACCGAGTGACAGCACCATTGAGGCCTGCAGCTTGCCCCTTGCGTCCCATGAGCTTCTGACAAACATGTCTGGTGAGGATGTTCGTAACTCCATGTGCAGGCAGTGTGGAACTGGGAAGGACCGCAAGTCAGCTCATCTCACAGAAGAAAGTTCTTCTGAGAGAGAGCTAGCAACTAGGTACTCAGGGTTGGAAGTTAGTATGTACCACCCATCTGAGGGAGGAAGTCGTCAGAAGTCACTGGATTGAGCTAAGAGACACTTGCCTCTCCCAAAGCTTGAATCCCGTGTCCAACGAAATCCCTTGGCTGCAAAGGGTACAGGCGGTCAGCATGTGGGAGGTTGAAGCCATAAGCTCAACCCAAAGGAGTGTGCATGCCTTGGAGGCAGCTGTGTGCTAGGCGCGAAATTGACAAGCCAGTCACTTGGTTCTCTCTCGGCTCCTGTCCCGCGTAGAACGAAATGCTGTGCAAGCGAACCGTACAGGCATCAGGATGTGGGAGCGAAAGGCCATAAGCTCAACTCTCAGAAGTGTGTACGCTTTGCAGGCAGATGCCTGCCAGACACTAATTGATGGAAGCTAGGACCGAGCTACACTCTCATTGAACAAGGACGTTTGCAATTGTCTGTATTGAGATCAGATACACTTGAGGAGAATCCTGTCACTTCCACATGCTTTTCACACTACGTGTTCCGGCGCCTAACATAGGGATGCTGAGACCTATCTGTAGGGGCAGTTAGGATGGGGGAGGGTCCTGCCCTGACCTCAGCTCGCACAAGGAAGCATGCCTAGAAGCCAGCTTTCAACTAGCTGCGTTCCTAGGGCACTGAGAACGTAGCAGTACTCTAAGCCAGGAGGTACCCAGAATACCACTCCACTGCAGCTGGAGACACCATCCAAGTCCGCTTATTCCACTTGCGTCTCACAAGCCTCTGACAAACTGCTGAGGTGCAGATGTTCGAAACTCATTCTGCAGGCAGTGTGCAACTGTGAGGGACTGAGGGTGAGCTCAACTCTCCGAAGTAAGTTGCTTTTGGACAAGGCGTTCAGCTAGCTTCTCTCGTATGGCACTTAGGATGTAGCACCTGGCTCACACAGGAAATACTAGGAAATCGCTAGATTGAGCTTGGATGCACTAGTCTTGTGTGCCGGGACTTTCCACTTACCTCTCACAACACTTCAGTCACGCATCGGGGCTAGGCCTGTTAGGAGCGCGGTGTACCTGCAGGCAGGATGTGGGAGGGACAGTCCATAAGCTCAACTCTCGGAAGTGTGTATGCTTTGCAGGCAGATGTCTGCTAGACGCTTTGTGGGAGCTAGGACCGAGCTACACTCTCATTGAACAAGGACGTTTGCAATGTCTGTATTGAGATCAGATACACTTGAGGAGAATCCTGTCACTTCCACATGCTTTTCACACAACCTCTTCCGGCGCCTAACATAAGGATGCTGGGAACTATGTCTACAGGCAGTCAGGATGCAGGAGGGTCCTGCCCTGACCTCAGCTCGCACAAGGAAGCATGCCTAGAAGCCAGCTTTCAACTAGCTGCGTTCCTAGGGCACTGAGAACGTAGCAGTACTCTAAGCCAGGAGGTACCCAGAATACCACTCCACTGCAGCTGGAGACACCATCCAAGTCTGCTTATTCCACTTGCGTCTCACAAGCCTCTGACAAACGGCTGTGGTGCAGATCTTGGAAACTCATTCTGCAGGCAGTGTGCAACTGTGAGGGACTGAGGGTGAGCTCAACTCTCCGAAGTTGCTTTTGGACAAGGCGTTCAGCTAGCTTCTCTCGTATGGCACTTAGGATGTAGCACCTGGCTCACACAGGAAATACTAGGAAATCGCTAGATTGAGCTTGGATGCACTAGTCTTGTGGGCCGGGACTTTCCACTTACCTCTCACAGCACTTAAGTCACGCATCGGGGCTAGGCCTGTTAGGAGCGCGGTGTACCTGCAGGCAGGATGTGGGAGGGACAGTCCATAAGCTCAACTCTCGGAAGTGTGTATGCTTTGCAGGCAGATGTCTGCTAGACGCTTTGTGGGAGCTAGGACCGAGCTACACTCTCATTGAACAAGGACGTTTGCAATGTCTGTATTGAGATCAGATACACTTGAGGAGAATCCTGTCACTTCCACATGCTTTTCACACAACCTCTTCCGGCGCCTAACATAAGGATGCTGGGAACTATGTCTACAGGCAGTCAGGATGCAGGAGGGTCCTGCCCTGACCTCAGCTCGCACAAGGAAGCATGCCTAGAAGCCAGCTTTCAACTAGCTGCGTTTTTAGGGCACTGAGAACGTAGCAGTACTCTAAGCCAGGAGGTACCCAGAATACCACTCCACTGCAGCTGGAGACACCATCCAGGTCTGCTTATTCCACTTGTGTCTCACAAGCCTCTGACAAACGGCTCTGGTGCAGATGTTGGAAACTCATTCTGCAGGCAGTGTGCAACTGTGAGGGACTGAGGGTGAGCTCAACTCTCCGAAGTAAGTTGCTTTTGGACAAGGCGTTCAGCTAGCTTCTCTCGTATGGCACTTAGGATGTAGCACCTGGCTCACACAGGAAATACTAGGAAATCGCTAGATTGAGCTAGGAGGCACTAGTCTTGTTGGCCCGGACTTTCCATTTACCTCTCACAACACTTCAGTCACGCATCGAGCCTAGGCCTGTTAGGAGCGAGGTGTACCTGCAGGCAGGATGTGGGAGGGACAGGCCATAAGCTCAACTCTCAGGAGCGTGTATGCCTAGGAGGCAGATGTCTGCTCCCCACTCATACAGGGGAGTTAGAACCTAGCTACACTCTAATTGAACAAGGACGTTGGCAATCGCTGTATTCAACTCAGATTGCGTGAGGACAGGCCTGACGCTTCCACACGCATTTCTCAACACCTCTCTCTGCACCTGACATGAGGATGTTGGCAGCTCCACCCACAAGGGCACCCGAGGCGGGAGGGTCCTTCTTTGAGCTCAACTCTCCAAAGGTAGCATGCCCCGAATGCAGCTTTCCACTAGCTGCGTTCTACTGGCCGTGAGAACGCAGCAGCACTGGAAGTCAGGACGTTGCGTTTATACCGCTCTACTGCACCGAGTGACAGCACCATTGAGGCCTGCAGCTTGCCCCTTGCGTCCCATGAGCTTCTGACAAACATGTCTGGTGAGGATGTTCGTAACTCCATGTGCAGGCAGTGTGGAACTGGGAAGGACCGCAAGTCAGCTCATCTCACAGAAGAAAGTTCTTCTGAGAGAGAGCTAGCAACTAGGTACTCAGGGTTGGAAGTTAGTATGTACCACCCATCTGAGGGAGGAAGTCGTCAGAAGTCACTGGATTGAGCTAAGAGACACTTGCCTCTCCCAAAGCTTGAATCCCGTGTCCAACGAAATCCCTTGGCTGCAAAGGGTACAGGCGGTCAGCATGTGGGAGGTTGAAGCCATAAGCTCAACCCAAAGGAGTGTGCATGCCTTGGAGGCAGCTGTGTGCTAGGCGCGAAATTGACAAGCCAGTCACTTGGTTCTCTCTCGGCTCCTGTCCCGCGTAGAACGAAATGCTGTGCAAGCGAACCGTACAGGCATCAGGATGTGGGAGCGAAAGGCCATAAGCTCAACTCTCAGAAGTGTGTACGCTTTGCAGGCAGATGCCTGCCAGACACTAATTGATGGAAGCTAGGACCGAGCTACACTCTCATTGAACAAGGACGTTTGCAATTGTCTGTATTGAGATCAGATACACTTGAGGAGAATCCTGTCACTTCCACATGCTTTTCACACTACGTGTTCCGGCGCCTAACATAAGGATGCTGAGACCTATCTGTAGGGGCAGTTAGGATGGGGGAGGGTCCTGCCCTGACCTCAGCTCGCACAAGGAAGCATGCCTAGAAGCCAGCTTTCAACTAGCTGCGTTCTAGGGCACTGAGAACGTAGCAGTACTCTAAGCCAGGAGGTACCCAGAATACCACTCCACTGCAGCTGGAGACACCATCCAGGTCTGCTTATTCCACTTGTGTCTCACAAGCCTCTGACAAACGGCTCTGGTGCAGATGTTGGAAACTCATTCTGCAGGCAGTGTGCAACTGTGAGGGACTGAGGGTGAGCTCAACTCTCCGAAGTAAGTTGCTTTTGGACAAGGCGTTCAGCTAGCTTCTCTCGTATGGCACTTAGGATGTAGCACCTGGCTCACACAGGAAATACTAGGAAATCGCTAGATTGAGCTAGGAGGCACTAGTCTTGTTGGCCGGACTTTCCACTTACCTCTCACAACACTTCAGTCACGCATCGGGCTAGGCCTGTTAGGAGCGAGGTGTACCTGCAGGCAGGATGTGGGAGGGACAGGCCATAAGCTCAACTCTCAGGAGCGTGTATGCCTAGGAGGCAGATGTCTGCTCCCCACTCATACAGGGGAGTTAGAACCTAGCTACACTCTAATTGAACAAGGACGTTGGCAATCGCTGTATTCAACTCAGATTGCGTGAGGACAGGCCTGACGCTTCCACACGCATTTCTCAACACCTCTCTCTGCACCTGACATGAGGATGTTGGCAGCTCCACCCACAAGGGCACCCGAGGCGGGAGGGTCCTTCTTTGAGCTCAACTCTCCAAAGGTAGCATGCCCCGAATGCAGCTTTCCACTAGCTGCGTTCTACTGGCCGTGAGAACGCAGCAGCACTGGAAGTCAGGACGTTGCGTTTATACCGCTCTACTGCACCGAGTGACAGCACCATTGAGGCCTGCAGCTTGCCCCTTGCGTCCCATGAGCTTCTGACAAACATGTCTGGTGAGGATGTTCGTAACTCCATGTGCAGGCAGTGTGGAACTGGGAAGGACCGCAAGTCAGCTCATCTCACAGAAGAAAGTTCTTCTGAGAGAGAGCTAGCAACTAGGTACTCAGGGTTGGAAGTTAGTATGTACCACCCATCTGAGGGAGGAAGTCGTCAGAAGTCACTGGATTGAGCTAAGAGACACTTGCCTCTCCCAAAGCTTGAATCCCGTGTCCAACGAAATCCCTTGGCTGCAAAGGGTACAGGCGGTCAGCATGTGGGAGGTTGAAGCCATAAGCTCAACCCAAAGGAGTGTGCATGCCTTGGAGGCAGCTGTGTGCTAGGCGCGAAATTGACAAGCCAGTCACTTGGTTCTCTCTCGGCTCCTGTCCCGCGTAGAACGAAATGCTGTGCAAGCGAACCGTACAGGCATCAGGATGTGGGAGCGAAAGGCCATAAGCTCAACTCTCAGAAGTGTGTACGCTTTGCAGGCAGATGCCTGCCAGACACTAATTGATGGAAGCTAGGACCGAGCTACACTCTCATTGAACAAGGACGTTTGCAATTGTCTGTATTGAGATCAGATACACTTGAGGAGAATCCTGTCACTTCCACATGCTTTTCACACTACGTGTTCCGGCGCCTAACATAGGGATGCTGAGACCTATCTGTAGGGGCAGTTAGGATGGGGGAGGGTCCTGCCCTGACCTCAGCTCGCACAAGGAAGCATGCCTAGAAGCCAGCTTTCAACTAGCTGCGTTCCTAGGGCACTGAGAACGTAGCAGTACTCTAAGCCAGGAGGTACCCAGAATACCACTCCACTGCAGCTGGAGACACCATCCAAGTCCGCTTATTCCACTTGCGTCTCACAAGCCTCTGACAAACTGCTGAGGTGCAGATGTTCGAAACTCATTCTGCAGGCAGTGTGCAACTGTGAGGGACTGAGGGTGAGCTCAACTCTCCGAAGTAAGTTGCTTTTGGACAAGGCGTTCAGCTAGCTTCTCTCGTATGGCACTTAGGATGTAGCACCTGGCTCACACAGGAAATACTAGGAAATCGCTAGATTGAGCTTGGATGCACTAGTCTTGTGTGCCGGGACTTTCCACTTACCTCTCACAACACTTCAGTCACGCATCGGGGCTAGGCCTGTTAGGAGCGCGGTGTACCTGCAGGCAGGATGTGGGAGGGACAGTCCATAAGCTCAACTCTCGGAAGTGTGTATGCTTTGCAGGCAGATGTCTGCTAGACGCTTTGTGGGAGCTAGGACCGAGCTACACTCTCATTGAACAAGGACGTTTGCAATGTCTGTATTGAGATCAGATACACTTGAGGAGAATCCTGTCACTTCCACATGCTTTTCACACAACCTCTTCCGGCGCCTAACATAAGGATGCTGGGAACTATGTCTACAGGCAGTCAGGATGCAGGAGGGTCCTGCCCTGACCTCAGCTCGCACAAGGAAGCATGCCTAGAAGCCAGCTTTCAACTAGCTGCGTTCCTAGGGCACTGAGAACGTAGCAGTACTCTAAGCCAGGAGGTACCCAGAATACCACTCCACTGCAGCTGGAGACACCATCCAAGTCTGCTTATTCCACTTGCGTCTCACAAGCCTCTGACAAACTGCTGAGGTGCAGATGTTCGAAACTCATTCTGCAGGCAGTGTGCAACTGTGAGGGACTGAGGGTGAGCTCAACTCTCCGAAGTAAGTTGCTTTTGGACAAGGCGTTCAGCTAGCTTCTCTCGTATGGCACTTAGGATGTAGCACCTGGCTCACACAGGAAATACTAGGAAATCGCTAGATTGAGCTTGGATGCACTAGTCTTGTGTGCCGGGACTTTCCACTTACCTCTCACAACACTTCAGTCACGCATCGGGGCTAGGCCTGTTAGGAGCGCGGTGTACCTGCAGGCAGGATGTGGGAGGGACAGTCCATAAGCTCAACTCTCGGAAGTGTGTATGCTTTGCAGGCAGATGTCTGCTAGACGCTTTGTGGGAGCTAGGACCGAGCTACACTCTCATTGAACAAGGACGTTTGCAATGTCTGTATTGAGATCAGATACACTTGAGGAGAATCCTGTCACTTCCACATGCTTTTCACACAACCTCTTCCGGCGCCTAACATAAGGATGCTGGGAACTATGTCTACAGGCAGTCAGGATGCAGGAGGGTCCTGCCCTGACCTCAGCTCGCACAAGGAAGCATGCCTAGAAGCCAGCTTTCAACTAGCTGCGTTTTTAGGGCACTGAGAACGTAGCAGTACTCTAAGCCAGGAGGTACCCAGAATACCACTCCACTGCAGCTGGAGACACCATCCAGGTCTGCTTATTCCACTTGTGTCTCACAAGCCTCTGACAAACGGCTCTGGTGCAGATGTTGGAAACTCATTCTGAGGGCAGTGTGCAACTGTGAGGGACTGAGGGTGAGCTCAACTCTCCGAAGTAAGTTGCTTTTGGACAAGGCGTTCAGCTAGCTTCTCTCGTATGGCACTTAGGATGTAGCACCTGGCTCACACAGGAAATACTAGGAAATCGCTAGATTGAGCTAGGAGGCACTAGTCTTGTTGGCCCGGACTTTCCATTTACCTCTCACAACACTTCAGTCACGCATCGAGCCTAGGCCTGTTAGGAGCGAGGTGTACCTGCAGGCAGGATGTGGGAGGGACAGGCCATAAGCTCAACTCTCAGGAGCGTGTATGCCTAGGAGGCAGATGTCTGCTCCCCACTCATACAGGGGAGTTAGAACCTAGCTACACTCTAATTGAACAAGGACGTTGGCAATCGCTGTATTCAACTCAGATTGCGTGAGGACAGGCCTGACGCTTCCACACGCATTTCTCAACACCTCTCTCTGCACCTGACATGAGGATGTTGGCAGCTCCACCCACAAGGGCACCCGAGGCGGGAGGGTCCTTCTTTGAGCTCAACTCTCCAAAGGTAGCATGCCCCGAATGCAGCTTTCCACTAGCTGCGTTCTACTGGCCGTGAGAACGCAGCAGCACTGGAAGTCAGGACGTTGCGTTTATACCGCTCTACTGCACCGAGTGACAGCACCATTGAGGCCTGCAGCTTGCCCCTTGCGTCCCATGAGCTTCTGACAAACATGTCTGGTGAGGATGTTCGTAACTCCATGTGCAGGCAGTGTGGAACTGGGAAGGACCGCAAGTCAGCTCATCTCACAGAAGAAAGTTCTTCTGAGAGAGAGCTAGCAACTAGGTACTCAGGGTTGGAAGTTAGTATGTACCACCCATCTGAGGGAGGAAGTCGTCAGAAGTCACTGGATTGAGCTAAGAGACACTTGCCTCTCCCAAAGCTTGAATCCCGTGTCCAACGAAATCCCTTGGCTGCAAAGGGTACAGGCGGTCAGCATGTGGGAGGTTGAAGCCATAAGCTCAACCCAAAGGAGTGTGCATGCCTTGGAGGCAGCTGTGTGCTAGGCGCGAAATTGACAAGCCAGTCACTTGGTTCTCTCTCGGCTCCTGTCCCGCGTAGAACGAAATGCTGTGCAAGCGAACCGTACAGGCATCAGGATGTGGGAGCGAAAGGCCATAAGCTCAACTCTCAGAAGTGTGTACGCTTTGCAGGCAGATGCCTGCCAGACACTAATTGATGGAAGCTAGGACCGAGCTACACTCTCATTGAACAAGGACGTTTGCAATTGTCTGTATTGAGATCAGATACACTTGAGGAGAATCCTGTCACTTCCACATGCTTTTCACACTACGTGTTCCGGCGCCTAACATAGGGATGCTGAGACCTATCTGTAGGGGCAGTTAGGATGGGGGAGGGTCCTGCCCTGACCTCAGCTCGCACAAGGAAGCATGCCTAGAAGCCAGCTTTCAACTAGCTGCGTTCCTAGGGCACTGAGAACGTAGCAGTACTCTAAGCCAGGAGGTACCCAGAATACCACTCCACTGCAGCTGGAGACACCATCCAAGTCCGCTTATTCCACTTGCGTCTCACAAGCCTCTGACAAACTGCTGAGGTGCAGATGTTCGAAACTCATTCTGCAGGCAGTGTGCAACTGTGAGGGACTGAGGGTGAGCTCAACTCTCCGAAGTAAGTTGCTTTTGGACAAGGCGTTCAGCTAGCTTCTCTCGTATGGCACTTAGGATGTAGCACCTGGCTCACACAGGAAATACTAGGAAATCGCTAGATTGAGCTTGGATGCACTAGTCTTGTGTGCCGGGACTTTCCACTTACCTCTCACAACACTTCAGTCACGCATCGGGGCTAGGCCTGTTAGGAGCGCGGTGTACCTGCAGGCAGGATGTGGGAGGGACAGTCCATAAGCTCAACTCTCGGAAGTGTGTATGCTTTGCAGGCAGATGTCTGCTAGACGCTTTGTGGGAGCTAGGACCGAGCTACACTCTCATTGAACAAGGACGTTTGCAATGTCTGTATTGAGATCAGATACACTTGAGGAGAATCCTGTCACTTCCACATGCTTTTCACACAACCTCTTCCGGCGCCTAACATAAGGATGCTGGGAACTATGTCTACAGGCAGTCAGGATGCAGGAGGGTCCTGCCCTGACCTCAGCTCGCACAAGGAAGCATGCCTAGAAGCCAGCTTTCAACTAGCTGCGTTCCTAGGGCACTGAGAACGTAGCAGTACTCTAAGCCAGGAGGTACCCAGAATACCACTCCACTGCAGCTGGAGACACCATCCAAGTCCGCTTATTCCACTTGCGTCTCACAAGCCTCTGACAAACTGCTGAGGTGCAGATGTTCGAAACTCATTCTGCAGGCAGTGTGCAACTGTGAGGGACTGAGGGTGAGCTCAACTCTCCGAAGTAAGTTGCTTTTGGACAAGGCGTTCAGCTAGCTTCTCTCGTATGGCACTTAGGATGTAGCACCTGGCTCACACAGGAAATACTAGGAAATCGCTAGATTGAGCTTGGATGCACTAGTCTTGTGTGCCGGGACTTTCCACTTACCTCTCACAACACTTCAGTCACGCATCGGGGCTAGGCCTGTTAGGAGCGCGGTGTACGTGCAGGCAGGATGTGGGAGGGACAGTCCATAAGCTCAACTCTCGGAAGTGTGTATGCTTTGCAGGCAGATGTCTGCTAGACGCTTTGTGGGAGCTAGGACCGAGCTACACTCTCATTGAACAAGGACGTTTGCAATGTCTGTATTGAGATCAGATACACTTGAGGAGAATCCTGTCACTTCCACATGCTTTTCACACAACCTCTTCCGGCGCCTAACATAAGGATGCTGGGAACTATGTCTACAGGCAGTCAGGATGCAGGAGGGTCCTGCCCTGACCTCAGCTCGCACAAGGAAGCATGCCTAGAAGCCAGCTTTCAACTAGCTGCGTTTCTAGGGCACTGAGAACGTAGCAGTACTCTAAGCCAGGAGGTACCCAGAATACCACTCCACTGCAGCTGGAGACACCATCCAGGTCTGCTTATTCCACTTGTGTCTCACAAGCCTCTGACAAACGGCTCTGGTGCAGATGTTGGAAACTCATTCTGCAGGGCAGTGTGCAACTGTGAGGGACTGAGGGTGAGCTCAACTCTCCGAAGTAAGTTGCTTTTGGACAAGGCGTTCAGCTAGCTTCTCTCGTATGGCACTTAGGATGTAGCACCTGGCTCACACAGGAAATACTAGGAAATCGCTAGATTGAGCTAGGAGGCACTAGTCTTGTTGGCCCGGACTTTCCATTTACCTCTCACAACACTTCAGTCACGCATCGAGCCTAGGCCTGTTAGGAGCGAGGTGTACCTGCAGGCAGGATGTGGGAGGGACAGGCCATAAGCTCAACTCTCAGGAGCGTGTATGCCTAGGAGGCAGATGTCTGCTCCCCACTCATACAGGGGAGTTAGAACCTAGCTACACTCTAATTGAACAAGGACGTTGGCAATCGCTGTATTCAACTCAGATTGCGTGAGGACAGGCCTGACGCTTCCACACGCATTTCTCAACACCTCTCTCTGCACCTGACATGAGGATGTTGGCAGCTCCACCCACAAGGGCACCCGAGGCGGGAGGGTCCTTCTTTGAGCTCAACTCTCCAAAGGTAGCATGCCCCGAATGCAGCTTTCCACTAGCTGCGTTCTACTGGCCGTGAGAACGCAGCAGCACTGGAAGTCAGGACGTTGCGTTTATACCGCTCTACTGCACCGAGTGACAGCACCATTGAGGCCTGCAGCTTGCCCCTTGCGTCCCATGAGCTTCTGACAAACATGTCTGGTGAGGATGTTCGTAACTCCATGTGCAGGCAGTGTGGAACTGGGAAGGACCGCAAGTCAGCTCATCTCACAGAAGAAAGTTCTTCTGAGAGAGAGCTAGCAACTAGGTACTCAGGGTTGGAAGTTAGTATGTACCACCCATCTGAGGGAGGAAGTCGTCAGAAGTCACTGGATTGAGCTAAGAGACACTTGCCTCTCCCAAAGCTTGAATCCCGTGTCCAACGAAATCCCTTGGCTGCAAAGGGTACAGGCGGTCAGCATGTGGGAGGTTGAAGCCATAAGCTCAACCCAAAGGAGTGTGCATGCCTTGGAGGCAGCTGTGTGCTAGGCGCGAAATTGACAAGCCAGTCACTTGGTTCTCTCTCGGCTCCTGTCCCGCGTAGAACGAAATGCTGTGCAAGCGAACCGTACAGGCATCAGGATGTGGGAGCGAAAGGCCATAAGCTCAACTCTCAGAAGTGTGTACGCTTTGCAGGCAGATGCCTGCCAGACACTAATTGATGGAAGCTAGGACCGAGCTACACTCTCATTGAACAAGGACGTTTGCAATTGTCTGTATTGAGATCAGATACACTTGAGGAGAATCCTGTCACTTCCACATGCTTTTCACACTACGTGTTCCGGCGCCTAACATAAGGATGCTGAGACCTATCTGTAGGGGCAGTTAGGATGGGGGAGGGTCCTGCCCTGACCTCAGCTCGCACAAGGAAGCATGCCTAGAAGCCAGCTTTCAACTAGCTGCGTTCCTAGGGCACTGAGAACGTAGCAGTACTCTAAGCCAGGAGGTACCCAGAATACCACTCCACTGCAGCTGGAGACACCATCCAAGTCCGCTTATTCCACTTGCGTCTCACAAGCCTCTGACAAACTGCTGAGGTGCAGATGTTCGAAACTCATTCTGCAGGCAGTGTGCAACTGTGAGGGACTGAGGGTGAGCTCAACTCTCCGAAGTAAGTTGCTTTTGGACAAGGCGTTCAGCTAGCTTCTCTCGTATGGCACTTAGGATGTAGCACCTGGCTCACACAGGAAATACTAGGAAATCGCTAGATTGAGCTAGGAGGCACTAGTCTTGTTGGCCCGGACTTTCCATTTACCTCTCACAACACTTCAGTCACGCATCGAACCTAGGCCTGTTAGGAGCGAGGTGTACCTGCAGGCAGGATGTGGGAGGGACAGGCCATAAGCTCAACTCTCAGGAGCGTGTATGCCTAGGAGGCAGATGTCTGCTCCCCACTCATACAGGGGAGTTAGAACCTAGCTACACTCTAATTGAACAAGGACGTTGGCAATCGCTGTATGCAACTCAGATTGCGTGAGGACAGGCCTGACGCTTCCACACGCATTTCTCAACACCTCTCTCTGCACCTGACATGAGGATGTTGGCAGCTCCACCCACAAGGGCACCCGAGGCGGGAGGGTCCTTCTTTGAGCTCAACTCTCCAAAGGTAGCATGCCCCGAATGCAGCTTTCCACTAGCTGCGTTCTACTGGCCGTGAGAACGCAGCAGCACTGGAAGTCAGGACGTTGCGTTTATACCGCTCTACTGCACCGAGTGACAGCACCATTGAGGCCTGCAGCTTGCCCCTTGCGTCCCATGAGCTTCTGACAAACATGTCTGGTGAGGATGTTCGTAACTCCATGTGCAGGCAGTGTGGAACTGGGAAGGACCGCAAGTCAGCTCATCTCACAGAAGAAAGTTCTTCTGAGAGAGAGCTAGCAACTAGGTACTCAGGGTTGGAAGTTAGTATGTACCACCCATCTGAGGGAGGAAGTCGTCAGAAGTCACTGGATTGAGCTAAGAGACACTTGCCTCTCCCAAAGCTTGAATCCCGTGTCCAACGAAATCCCTTGGCTGCAAAGGGTACAGGCGGTCAGCATGTGGGAGGTTGAAGCCATAAGCTCAACCCAAAGGAGTGTGCATGCCTTGGAGGCAGCTGTGTGCTAGGCGCGAAATTGACAAGCCAGTCACTTGGTTCTCTCTCGGCTCCTGTCCCGCGTAGAACGAAATGCTGTGCAAGCGAACCGTACAGGCATCAGGATGTGGGAGCGAAAGGCCATAAGCTCAACTCTCAGAAGTGTGTACGCTTTGCAGGCAGATGCCTGCCAGACACTAATTGATGGAAGCTAGGACCGAGCTACACTCTCATTGAACAAGGACGTTTGCAATTGTCTGTATTGAGATCAGATACACTTGAGGAGAATCCTGTCACTTCCACATGCTTTTCACACTACGTGTTCCGGCGCCTAACATAGGGATGCTGAGACCTATCTGTAGGGGCAGTTAGGATGGGGGAGGGTCCTGCCCTGACCTCAGCTCGCACAAGGAAGCATGCCTAGAAGCCAGCTTTCAACTAGCTGCGTTCCTAGGGCACTGAGAACGTAGCAGTACTCTAAGCCAGGAGGTACCCAGAATACCACTCCACTGCAGCTGGAGACACCATCCAAGTCCGCTTATTCCACTTGCGTCTCACAAGCCTCTGACAAACTGCTGAGGTGCAGATGTTCGAAACTCATTCTGCAGGCAGTGTGCAACTGTGAGGGACTGAGGGTGAGCTCAACTCTCCGAAGCTGCTTTTGGACAAGGCGTTCAGCTAGCTTCTCTCGTATGGCACTTAGGATGTAGCACCTGGCTCACACAGGAAATACTAGGAAATCGCTAGATTGAGCTTGGATGCACTAGTCTTGTGTGCCGGGACTTTCCACTTACCTCTCACAACACTTCAGTCACGCATCGGGGCTAGGCCTGTTAGGAGCGCGGTGTACCTGCAGGCAGGATGTGGGAGGGACAGTCCATAAGCTCAACTCTCGGAAGTGTGTATGCCTTGCAGGCAGATGTCTGCTAGACGCTTTGTGGGAGCTAGGACCGAGCTACACTCTCATTGAACAAGGACGTTTGCAATGTCTGTATTGAGATCAGATACACTTGAGGAGAATCCTGTCACTTCCACATGCTTTTCACACAACCTCTTCCGGCGCCTAACATAAGGATGCTGGGAACTATGTCTACAGGCAGTCAGGATGCAGGAGGGTCCTGCCCTGACCTCAGCTCGCACAAGGAAGCATGCCTAGAAGCCAGCTTTCAACTAGCTGCGTTCCTAGGGCACTGAGAACGTAGCAGTACTCTAAGCCAGGAGGTACCCAGAATACCACTCCACTGCAGCTGGAGACACCATCCAAGTCCGCTTATTCCACTTGTGTCTCACAAGCCTCTGACAAACTGCTGAGGTGCAGATGTTCGAAACTCATTCTGCAGGCAGTGTGCAACTGTGAGGGACTGAGGGTGAGATCAACTCTCCGAAGCAAGTTCCTTTTGGACAAGGCGTTCAGCTAGCTTCTCTCGTATGGCACTTAGGATGTAGCACCTGGCTCACACAGGAAATACTAGGAAATCGCTAGATTGAGCTTGGATGCACTAGTCTTGTGTGCCGGGACTTTCCACTTACCTCTCACAACACTTCAGTCACGCATCGGGGCTAGGCCTGTTAGGAGCGCGGTGTACCTGCAGGCAGGATGTGGGAGGGACAGTCCATAAGCTCAACTCTCGGAAGTGTGTATGCTTTGCAGGCAGATGTCTGCTAGACGCTTTGTGGGAGCTAGGACCGAGCTACACTCTCATTGAACAAGGACGTTTGCAATGTCTGTATTGAGATCAGATACACTTGAGGAGAATCCTGTCACTTCCACATGCTTTTCACACAACCTCTTCCGGCGCCTAACATAAGGATGCTGGGAACTATGTCTACAGGCAGTCAGGATGCAGGAGGGTCCTGCCCTGACCTCAGCTCGCACAAGGAAGCATGCCTAGAAGCCAGCTTTCAACTAGCTGCGTTTTTAGGGCACTGAGAACGTAGCAGTACTCTAAGCCAGGAGGTACTCAGAATACCACTCCACTGCAGCTGGAGACACCATCCAGGTCTGCTTATTCCACTTGTGTCTCACAAGCCTCTGATAAACGGCTCTGGTGCAGATGTTGGAAACTCATTCTGTGGGCAGTGTGCAAATGTGAGGGACTGAGGTTGAGCTGAACTCTCCGAAGTAAGTTGCTTTTGGACAAGGCGTTCAGCTAGCTTCTCTCGTATGGCACTTAGGATGTAGCACCTGGCTCACACAGGAAATACTAGGAAATCGCTAGATTGAGCTAGGAGGCACTAGTCTTGTTGGCCCGGACTTTCCATTTACCTCTCACAACACTTCAGTCACGCATCGAACCTAGGCCTGTTACGAGCGAGGTGTACCTGCAGGCAGGACGTGGGAGGGACAGGCCATAAGCTCAACTCTCAGGAGCGTGTATGCCTAGGAGGCAGATGTCTGCTCCCCACTCATACAGGGGAGTTAGAACCTAGCTACACTCTAATTGAACAAGGACGTTGGCAATCGCTGTATTCAACTCAGATTGCGTGAGGACAGGCCTGACGCTTCCACACGCATTTCTCAACACCTCTCTCTGCACCTGACATGAGGATGTTGGCAGCTCCACCCACAAGGGCACCCGAGGCGGGAGGGTCCTTCTTTGAGCTCAACTCTCCAAAGGTAGCATGCCCCGAATGCAGCTTTCCACTAGCTGCGTTCTACTGGCCGTGAGAACGCAGCAGCACTGGAAGTCAGGACGTTGCGTTTATACCGCTCTACTGCACCGAGTGACAGCACCATTGAGGCCTGCAGCTTGCCCCTTGCGTCCCATGAGCTTCTGACAAACATGTCTGGTGAGGATGTTCGTAACTCCATGTGCAGGCAGTGTGGAACTGGGAAGGACCGCAAGTCAGCTCATCTCACAGAAGAAAGTTCTTCTGAGAGAGAGCTAGCAACTAGGTACTCAGGGTTGGAAGTTAGTATGTACCACCCATCTGAGGGAGGAAGTCGTCAGAAGTCACTGGATTGAGCTAAGAGACACTTGCCTCTCCCAAAGCTTGAATCCCGTGTCCAACGAAATCCCTTGGCTGCAAAGGGTACAGGCGGTCAGCATGTGGGAGGTTGAAGCCATAAGCTCAACCCAAAGGAGTGTGCATGCCTTGGAGGCAGCTGTGTGCTAGGCGCGAAATTGACAAGCCAGTCACTTGGTTCTCTCTCGGCTCCTGTCCCGCGTAGAACGAAATGCTGTGCAAGCGAACCGTACAGGCATCAGGATGTGGGAGCGAAAGGCCATAAGCTCAACTCTCAGAAGTGTGTACGCTTTGCAGGCAGATGCCTGCCAGACACTAATTGATGGAAGCTAGGACCGAGCTACACTCTCATTGAACAAGGACGTTTGCAATTGTCTGTATTGAGATCAGATACACTTGAGGAGAATCCTGTCACTTCCACATGCTTTTCACACTACGTGTTCCGGCGCCTAACATAGGGATGCTGAGACCTATCTGTAGGGGCAGTTAGGATGGGGGAGGGTCCTGCCCTGACCTCAGCTCGCACAAGGAAGCATGCCTAGAAGCCAGCTTTCAACTAGCTGCGTTCTTAGGGCACTGAGAACGTAGCAGTACTCTAAGCCAGGAGGTACCCAGAATACCACTCCACTGCAGCTGGAGACACCATCCAAGTCCGCTTATTCCACTTGCGTCTCACAAGCCTCTGACAAACTGCTGAGGTGCAGATGTTCGAAACTCATTCTGCAGGCAGTGTGCAACTGTGAGGGACTGAGGGTGAGATCAACTCTCCGAAGCAAGTTGCTTTTGGACAAGGCGTTCAGCTAGCTTCTCTCGTATGGCACTTAGGATGTAGCACCTGGCTCACACAGGAAATACTAGGAAATCGCTAGATTGAGCTTGGATGCACTAGTCTTGTGTGCCGGGACTTTCCACTTACCTCTCACAACACTTCAGTCACGCATCGGGGCTAGGCCTGTTAGGAGCGCGGTGTACCTGCAGGCAGGATGTGGGAGGGACAGTCCATAAGCTCAACTCTCGGAAGTGTGTATGCCTTGCAGGCAGATGTCTGCTAGACGCTTTGTGGGAGCTAGGACCGAGCTACACTCTCATTGAACAAGGACGTTTGCAATGTCTGTATTGAGATCAGATACACATGAGGAGAATCCTGTCACTTCCACATGCTTTTCACACAACCTCTTCCGACGCCTAACATAAGGAAGCTGGGAACTATGTCTACAGGCAGTCAGGATGCAGGAGGGTCCTGCCCTGACCTCAGCTCGCACAAGGAAGCATGCCTAGAAGCCAGCTTTCAACTAGCTGCGTTCCTAGGGCACTGAGAACGTAGCAGTACTCTAAGCCAGGAGGTACCCAGAATACCACTCCACTGCAGCTGGAGACACCATCCAAGTCCGCTTATTCCACTTGTGTCTCACAAGCGTCTGACAAACTGCTGAGGTACAGATGTTCGAAACTCATTCTGCAGGCAGTGTGCAACTGTGAGGGACTGAGGGTGAGATGAACTCTCCGAAGCAAGTTCCTTTTGGACAAGGCGTTCAGCTAGCTTCTCTCGTATGGCACTTAGGATGTAGCACCTGGCTCACACAGGAAATACTAGGAAATCGCTAGATTGAGCTTGGATGCACTAGTCTTGTGTGCCGGGACTTTCCACTTACCTCTCACAACACTTCAGTCACGCATCGGGGCTAGGCCTGTTAGGAGCGCGGTGTACCTGCAGGCAGGATGTGGGAGGGACAGTCCATAAGCTCAACTCTCGGAAGTGTGTATGCTTTCGCAGGCAGATGTCTGCTAGACGCTTTGTGGGAGCTAGGACCGAGCTACACTCTCATTGAACAAGGACGTTTGCAATGTCTGTATTGAGATCAGATACACTTGAGGAGAATCCTGTCACTTCCACATGCTTTTCACACAACCTCTTCCGGCGCCTAACATAAGGATGCTGGGAACTATGTCTACAGGCAGTCAGGATGCAGGAGGGTCCTGCCCTGACCTCAGCTCGCACAAGGAAGCATGCCTAGAAGCCAGCTTTCAACTAGCTGCGTTTTTAGGGCACTGAGAACGTAGCAGTACTCTAAGCCAGGAGGTACTCAGAATACCACTCCACTGCAGCTGGAGACACCATCCAGGTCTGCTTATTCCACTTGTGTCTCACAAGCCTCTGACAAACGGCTCTGGTGCAGATGTTGGAAACTCATTCTGTGGGCAGTGTGCAACTGTGAGGGACTGAGGGTGAGCTCAACTCTCCGAAGTAAGTTGCTTTCTCGACAAGGCGTTCAGCTAGCTTCTCTCGTATGGCACTTAGGATGTAGCACCTGGCTCACACAGGAAATACTAGGAAATCGCTAGATTGAGCTAGGAGGCACTAGTCTTGTTGGCCCGGACTTTCCATTTACCTCTCACAACACTTCAGTCACGCATCGAACCTAGGCCTGTTACGAGCGAGGTGTACCTGCAGGCAGGATGTGGGAGGGACAGGCCATAAGCTCAACTCTCAGGAGCGTGTATGCCTAGGAGGCAGATGTCTGCTCCCCACTCATACAGGGGAGTTAGAACCTAGCTACACTCTAATTGAACAAGGACGTTGGCAATCGCTGTATTCAACTCAGATTGCGTGAGGACAGGCCTGACGCTTCCACACGCATTTCTCAACACCTCTCTCTGCACCTGACATGAGGATGTTGGCAGCTCCACCCACAAGGGCACCCGAGGCGGGAGGGTCCTTCTTTGAGCTCAACTCTCCAAAGGTAGCAAGCCCCGAATGCAGCTTTCCACTAGCTGCATTCTACTGGCCGTGAGAACGCAGCAGCACTGGAAGTCAGGACGTTGCGTTTATACCGCTCTACTGCACCGAGTGACAGCACCATTGAGGCCTGCAGCTTGCCCCTTGCGTCCCATGAGCTTCTGACAAACATGTCTGGTGAGGATGTTCGTAACTCCATGTGCAGGCAGTGTGGAACTGGGAAGGACCGCAAGTCAGCTCATCTCACAGAAGAAAGTTCTTCTGAGAGAGAGCTAGCAACTAGGTACTCAGGGTTGGAAGTTAGTATGTACCACCCATCTGAGGGAGGAAGTCGTCAGAAGTCACTGGATTGAGCTAAGAGACACTTGCCTCTCCCAAAGCTTGAATCCCGTGTCCAACGAAATCCCTTGGCTGCAAAGGGTACAGGCGGTCAGCATGTGGGAGGTTGAAGCCATAAGCTCAACCCAAAGGAGTGTGCATGCCTTGGAGGCAGCTGTGTGCTAGGCGCGAAATTGACAAGCCAGTCACTTGGTTCTCTCTCGGCTCCTGTCCCGCGTAGAACGAAATGCTGTGCAAGCGAACCGTACAGGCATCAGGATGTGGGAGCGAAAGGCCATAAGCTCAACTCTCAGAAGTGTGTACGCTTTGCAGGCAGATGCCTGCCAGACACTAATTGATGGAAGCTAGGACCGAGCTACACTCTCATTGAACAAGGACGTTTGCAATTGTCTGTATTGAGATCAGATACACTTGAGGAGAATCCTGTCACTTCCACATGCTTTTCACACTACGTGTTCCGGCGCCTAACATAGGGATGCTGAGACCTATCTGTAGGGGCAGTTAGGATCGGGGAGGGTCCTGCCCTGACCTCAGCTCGCACAAGGAAGCATGCCTAGAAGCCAGCTTTCAACTAGCTGCGTTCTTAGGGCACTGAGAACGTAGCAGTACTCTAAGCCAGGAGGTACCCAGAATACCACTCCACTGCAGCTGGAGACACCATCCAAGTCCGCTTATTCCACTTGCGTCTCACAAGCCTCTGACAAACTGCTGAGGTGCAGATGTTCGAAACTCATTCTGCAGGCAGTGTGCAACTGTGAGGGACTGAGGGTGAGCTCAACTCTCCGAAGCTGCTTTTGGACAAGGCGTTCAGCTAGCTTCTCTCGTATGGCACTTAGGATGTAGCACCTGGCTCACACAGGAAATACTAGGAAATCGCTAGATTGAGCTTGGATGCACTAGTCTTGTGTGCCGGGACTTTCCACTTACCTCTCACAACACTTCAGTCACGCATCGGGGCTAGGCCTGTTAGGAGCGCGGTGTACCTGCAGGCAGGGTGTGGGAGGGACAGTCCATAAGCTCAACTCTCGGAAGTGTGTATGCCTTGCAGGCAGATGTCTGCTAGACGCTTTGTGGGAGCTAGGACCGAGCTACACTCTCATTGAACAAGGACGTTTGCAATGTCTGTATTGAGATCAGATACACATGAGGAGAATCCTGTCACTTCCACATGCTTTTCACACAACCTCTTCCGACGCCTAACATAAGGAAGCTGGGAACTATGTCTACAGGCAGTCAGGATGCAGGAGGGTCCTGCCCTGACCTCAGCTCGCACAAGGAAGCATGCCTAGAAGCCAGCTTTCAACTAGCTGCGTTCCTAGGGCACTGAGAACGTAGCAGTACTCTAAGCCAGGAGGTACCCAGAATACCACTCCACTGCAGCTGGAGACACCATCCAAGTCCGCTTATTCCACTTGTGTCTCACAAGCGTCTGACAAACTGCTGAGGTACAGATGTTCGAAACTCATTCTGCAGGCAGTGTGCAACTGTGAGGGACTGAGGGTGAGATGAACTCTCCGAAGCAAGTTCCTTTTGGACAAGGCGTTCAGCTAGCTTCTCTCGTATGGCACTTAGGAAGTAGCACCTGGCTCACACAGGAAATACTAGGAAATCGCTAGATTGAGCTTGGATGCACTAGTCTTGTGTGCCGGGACTTTCCACTTACCTCTCACAACACTTCAGTCACGCATCGGGGCTATGTCTGTTAGGAGCGCGGTGTACCTGCAGGCAGGATGTGGGAGGGACAGTCCATAAGCTCAACTATCGGAAGGGTGTATGCTTCGCAGGCAGATGTCTGCTAGACGCTTTGTGGGAGCTAGGACCGAGCTACACTCTCATTGAACAAGGACGTTTGCAATGTCTGTATTGAGATCAGATACACTTGAGGAGAATCCTGTCACTTCCACATGCTTTTCACACAACCTCTTCCGACGCCTAACATAAGGATGCTGGGAACTATGTCTACAGGCAGTCAGGATGCAGGAGGGTCCTGCCCTGACCTCAGCTCGCACAAGGAAGCATGCCTAGCAGCCAGCTTTCAACTAGCTGCGTTTTTAGGGAACTGAGAACGTAGCAGTACTCTAAGCCAGGAGGTACTCAGAATACCACTCCACTGCAGCTGGAGACACCATCCAGGTCTGCTTATTCCACTTGTGTCTCACAAGCCTCTGACAAACGGCTCTGGTGCAGATGTTGGAAACTCATTCTGTGGGCAGTGTGCAACTGTGAGGGACTGAGGGTGAGCTCAACTGTCCGAAAGTAAGTTTCTTTCTCGACAAGGCGTTCAGCTAGCTTCTCTCGTATGGCACTTAGGATGTAGCACCTGGCTCACACAGGAAATACTAGGAAATCGCTAGATTGAGCTAGGAGGCACTAGTCTTGTTGGCCCGGACTTTCCATTTACCTCTCACAACACTTCAGTCACGCATCGAACCTAGCCCTGTTACGAGCGAGGTGTGCCTGCAGGCAGGATGTGGGAGGGACAGGCCATAAGCTCAACTCTCAGGAGCGTGTATGCCTAGGAGGCAGATGTCTGCTCCCCACTCATACAGGGGAGTTAGAACCTAGCTACACTCTAATTGAACAAGGACGTTGGCAATCGCTGTATTCAACTCAGATTGCGTGAGGACAGGCCTGACGCTTCCACACGCATTTCTCAACACCTCTCTCTGCACCTGACATGAGGATGTTGGCAGCTCCACCCACAAGGGCACCCGAGGCGGGAGGGTCCTTCTTTGAGCTCAACTCTCCAAAGGTAGCAAGCCCCGAATGCAGCTTTCCACTAGCTGCATTCTACTGGCCGTGAGAACGCAGCAGCACTGGAAGTCAGGACGTTGCGTTTATACCGCTCTACTGCACCGAGTGACAGCACCATTGAGGCCTGCAGCTTGCCCCTTGCGTCCCATGAGCTTCTGACAAACATGTCCGGTGAGGATGTTCTTAACTCCATGTGCAGGCAGTGTGGAACTGGGAAGGACCGCAAGTCAGCTCATCTCACAGAAGAAAGTTCTTCTGAGAGAGAGCTAGCAACTAGGTCCTCAGGGTTGGAAGTTAGTATGTACCACCCATCTGAGGGAGGAAGTCGTCAGAAGTCACTGGATTGAGCTAAGAGACACTTGCCTCTCACAAAGCTTGAATCCCGTGTCCAACGAAATCCCTTGGCTGCAAAGGGTACAGGCGGTCAGCATGTGGGAGGTTGAAGCCATAAGCTCAACCCAAAGGAGTGTGCATGCCTTGGAGGCAGCTGTGTGCTAGGCGCGAAATTGACAAGCCAGTCACTTGGTTCTCTCTCGGCTCCTGTCCCGCGTAGAACGAAATGCTGTGCAAGCGAACCGTACAGGCATCAGGATGTGGGAGCGAAAGGCCATAAGCTCAACTCTCAGAAGTGTGTACGCTTTGCAGGCAGATGCCTGCCAGACACTAATTGATGGAAGCTAGGACCGAGCTACACTCTCATTGAACAAGGACGTTTGCAATTGTCTGTATTGAGATCAGATACACTTGAGGAGAATCCTGTCACTTCCACATGCTTTTCACACTACGTGTTCCGGCGCCTAACATAAGGATGCTGAGACCTATCTGTAGGGGCAGTTAGGATGGGGGAGGGTCCTGCCCTGACCTCAGCTCGCACAAGGAAGCATGCCTAGAAGCCAGCTTTCAACTAGCTGCGTTCCTAGGGCACTGAGAACGTAGCAGTACTCTAAGCCAGGAGGTACCCAGAATACCACTCCACTGCAGCTGGAGACACCATCCAAGTCCGCTTATTCCACTTGCGTCTCACAAGCCTCTGACAAACTGCTGAGGTGCAGATGTTCGAAACTCATTCTGCAGGCAGTGTGCAACTGTGAGGGACTGAGGGTGAGCTCAACTCTCCGAAGTAAGTTGCTTTTGGACAAGGCGTTCAGCTAGCTTCTCTCGTATGGCACTTAGGATGTAGCACCTGGCTCACACAGGAAATACTAGGAAATCGCTAGATTGAGCTTGGATGCACTAGTCTTGTGTGCCGGGACTTTCCACTTACCTCTCACAACACTTCAGTCACGCATCGGGGCTAGGCCTGTTAGGAGCGCGGTGTACCTGCAGGCAGGATGTGGGAGGGACAGTCCATAAGCTCAACTCTCGGAAGTGTGTATGCTTTGCAGGCAGATGTCTGCTAGACGCTTTGTGGGAGCTAGGACCGAGCTACACTCTCATTGAACAAGGACGTTTGCAATGTCTGTATTGAGATCAGATACACTTGAGGAGAATCCTGTCACTTCCACATGCTTTTCACACAACCTCTTCCGGCGCCTAACATAAGGATGCTGGGAACTATGTCTACAGGCAGTCAGGATGCAGGAGGGTCCTGCCCTGACCTCAGCTCGCACAAGGAAGCATGCCTAGAAGCCAGCTTTCAACTAGCTGCGTTTCCTAGGGCACTGAGAACGTAGCAGTACTCTAAGCCAGGAGGTACCCAGAATACCACTCCACTGCAGCTGGAGACACCATCCAGGTCTGCTTATTCCACTTGTGTCTCACAAGCCTCTGACAACGGCTCTGGTGCAGATGTTGGAAACTCATTCTGTGGGCAGTGTGCAACTGTGAGGGGACTGAGGGTGAGCTCACTCTCCGAAAGTAAGTTCCTTTTCGACAAGGTGTTCAGCTAGCTTCTCTCGTATGGCACTTAGGATGTAGCACCTGGCTCACAACAGGAAATACTAGGAAATCGCTAGATTGAGCTAGGAGGCACTGTCTTGTTGGCCCGGACTTTCCATTTACCTCTCACAACACTTCAGTCACGCATCGAACCTAGGCCTGTTACGAGCGAGGTGTACCTGCAGGCAGGATGTGGGAGGAGACAGGCCATAAGCTCAACTTCAGGACCCTGTTCCCTAGGGGGGCAGTTTTTCCCCACTCTTAGGGGAGGTTAAAACCCTAGTACACTCTAATTGAAAAAGGGGGACTTTGGGCACTCGCTGTTTTTAACCCCGATTGCGTGGGGGAAAAAGCCGGACGCTTCCACGGGGCTTTTCTCAACCCCCTTCTCTCTGCCCCGGGACATGAGGATGTTGGCAAAAAACCCCAAAAGGGCCCCGAGGGGGAGGTCCTTTTTTAGCTCAAATCTCCAAAGGTTTGCAAGCCCGAATGCAGCTTTCCACTGCTGCAATCTACTTGGCCGTGAGAACGCAGCAGCATGGGAAATCGGGGCGTTGCGTTTTTTACCGTCTACTGCACCGAGTGACCTCACCATTGGGGGCCTGCAAACTTTTCCCTTGCGTCCCCTGGCTTCCTTTACAAAATGTTCCCGGTTTAGGATTTTTTAACTCCATGTGCAGGGGGAGTTTGGAACGGGGGAAATACGCAAGTCAGCTACTACAGAAGAAAAATTTTCTGAGAGGAGTTTGAACGAGGTCTAGGGGGTTTGGAAATTGTTGTACCCCCCATTGAGGGGGGAAATCGTCAGAAAATCACTGGATTGAGTTAAAAGACCCCCTTGCCCCTCCCAAAGCTTGAATCCCGGGGTCCAAAGAAAACCCCTTTGGGTGAAAGGGGACAGGCGGTTTAGCATTTTGGGGGGTTTAAGCCCTAAGTCAACCCCAAAAAAGTGTGCAGCCTTGGAGGGGAGCTGGGGTGCCAAGGGGGAAATTGCAAACAGTTACTTGGTTCTCTCTCGGTCCTGTCCCCCGTAAACCGAAATTTCGTGCGACGAAGTACAGGCCAGGATGTGGGGGCGAAAGGCCTTTAAATCAAATCTTGAAGGGTGTTTCGCTTTGCAGGAGTGTGCCAGCACTTTTGATGGAAAACTAGGGGAGCTACACTCTCATTGAAAAAGGGGGCGTTGCAATGTCTGTATTGAGATCAGTTTCACTTAAGGAGAATCCCGTACTTACACATGCTTTTAAACAACCTCTTCCGGGCGCCTAACATAAGGATTCTGGGAGTATGTTACAGGCTGTCAGGATGCAGGAGGGTTCCTGCCCTGACCTCATGTCGCAAAAGGAAGCATGCTAGGAAGCCAGCTTTCAATAGCGCGTTTTTGGGGCACTGAGAACGTTGCTAGCAGTACTCTAAGCCAGGATGGTAAACCAGAATACACTTCACTGCAGTGGAGGACAGAATCCAGTCTGTTATTCAACTTGCGTCTCACAAGCCTTCTGACAACGGTTTGGTGCAGAGGTTGGAAACTCATTCTGTAGGGCAGTGTGGCACTATAAGGGAATGATGGTGAAGTTCAACTCTCCAAAGAAGTTTCTTTCTCGACAAGGCGTTCAGCTAGCTTCTCTCGTATGGCACTTAGGATGTAG
>NC_054840.1:30059562-30066410 GCF_018345385.1 Vulpes lagopus | reverse complement strand
ATAAGCGGACTTGGATGGTGTCTCCAGCTGCAGTGGAGTGGTATTCTGGGTACCTCCTGGCTTTAGCGTACTGCTACCGTTCTCAGTTGCCCTAGGACGCAGCTAGTTGAAGGCTGGCATCTAGGCATGCTTCACTTGTGCCGGAGCTGAGATCAGGGCAGGACCCTCCCCCATCCTAACTGCCCCTTACAGATAGGTCTCAGGCATCCCTATGTTAGGCGCCGGAACACGTAGTGTGAAAAGCATGTGGAAGTGACAGGATTCTCCTCAAGTGTATCTACCCGCCCTCCCCTCAATACAGACAATTGCAAACGTCCTTGTTCAATGAGAGTGTAGCTCGGTCCTAGCTTCCATCAATTAGTGTCTGCAGGCATCTGCCTGCAAAGCGTACACACTCTTCTGAGAGTTGAGCTTATGGCCTTTCGCTCCCACATCCTGATGCCTGTTCGGGGTTCGGCTTGAACAGCATTTAGTTCTACGCGGGACAGGAGCGAGAGAGAACCAACGTGACTGGCTTTCAAATTTCGCGCCTTGCACACAGCTGCCTCCAAGGCATGCACACTCCTTTGGGTTGTGCTTATGGCTTCAACTCCCACATGCTGACCGCCTGACCCTTTGCAGCCAAGGCATTTCGGTGACACGGGATTCAAGCATGGGAGAGGCAAGTGTCTCTTACTCAATCCAGTGACTTCTGCCGACTTCGAGTCCCTCAGAGGGTGGTACATACTAACTTCCAACCTGAGGACCTAGTAGCAACTCTCTCTCAGAAGAACTTTCATCTGTGAGATGCGCTGACTTGCGGTCCTTCCCAGTTCCACACTGCCTGCACATGGAGTTACGAACATCCTCACCAGACATGTTTGTCAGAACTCATGGACGCCAAGGGGCAAGCTGCAGCCTCAATGGTGCTGTCACTCCGGTCAGTAAGCGGTATAAACGTAACGTCCTGACTTCCAGTGCTGCTGCGTTCTCACGCCAGTAGAAGGCAGCTAGTGTAAAGCTGCAGTTCGGGGCATGCTACCTTGTAGAGGTTGAGCTCAAAGAAGGACCCCTTCGCCGACTCGGGTGCCCTTGTGGGTGGAGCTGCCAACATCCTCATGTCAGGTGCACAGAGAGAGGTTTGGTGTTCGAGAAATGCGTCCGGCCTGTCCTCACGCAATCTGAGTTGAATACAGCGATTGCAACGTCCTTGTTCAATTAGACTGTAGCTAGGTTTAACTCCCCTGTATGAGTGGGGAGCAGGCCATTGCCTCCTAGGCATACCCGCTCCTGAGATTTGAGGTTATGGCCTGTCCCTCGCACATCTGCCTGCGGTACACCTCGCTCCTAACGCCATAGGTTCGATGATGTGGACTGATGTGTTGTGAGAGGTTAAGTGGAAATTCCGGCCAGGCAGGGGACTAGTGCTCCTAGCTCAATTAGCGATTTTCCTAATATTTCACTTGTGTGAGGGGGGTCGCTACATCCTAAGTGCCATACGAGAGAAGCTAGCTGAACGCCTTGTCCAAAAGGAACTTATTCGGAAGAGTGAAGCTCAACCTCAGTCCCTCACAGTGCACACTTGCCCGCAGAATGAGTTTCCAACATCTGCACCAGAAGCCGTTTGTCAGAGTGCTTGTGAGGACGCAAGTGGAATATGTGAGACCTGGACTGGTTCGTCTCCAGCTGCAGTGGCAGTGGTATTCTGGGTAACTCCATCCTGTTAGAGTATGCTACGTTCTCCGTGCCCTAAAAAGCAGCTAGTTGAAAGCGGCTTCTGGCATGCACTTCTTGTGCGAGCTGAAGTCAGGGCAGGACCCTACCTCTGCATCCTGACTGCCTGTAGACATAGTTCCCAGCATCCTTATGTTAGGCGCCGGAAAACAGGAAAAACAAAGCGAGGTTGTGTTGAAAGCATGTGGAAGTGACAGGATTCTCCTCAAGGGTTCTGATCTCAATACAGACATTGCAAACGTCCTTGTTCAATGAGAGTGTAGCTGGTCCTAGCTCCACAAAGCGTTCTAGCAGACATTCTGCCCTGCAAAGCATTACATCACTTCCGAGAGTTGAGCTTATGGACTGTCCCTCCCACAATCCTGCCTCAGTGTACACCGCGCTACTAACAGGCCTAGCCCCGATGGTGACGGAAGTGTTGTGGGAGAGGTAAGGAAAGTCCCGGCACACAAGACGAGTGCATCCAAGCTCAATCTGCGATTCCTGTATTTTCCTGTGTGTGAGCCATTGATACATCCTAAGTGCCATACGAGAGAAGCTACATGAAAGCCTTGACCAAGCAAAATTACTTCGAGAGTTGAACACACCCTCAGTCCCTCACAGTTGCACATGCCTTGCTGATTGACGTTTCGAAACATCTGCACCTCAGCAGTCTAGCAGAGGGCTTGTGAGACGCAAGTGGAAAATAAGCGGACTTGGATGGTTTGTCTCCAGCTGCAGTGGAGTGGTATTCGGGGTTATCCTCCTGGCTTAGCAGTACTGCTACGTTCTCAGTGCCCTCGGAACGCATGTAGTTGAAAGCTGGCATCTAGGCATGCTTCTTGTTGGCGACGCTGAGGTCAGCGGCAGGACCCTCCCCCATCCTAACTGCCCTACAGATAGGTCTCAGAATCCCTTGTTAGGCGCCGGAACACGTGTAGTGTGAAAAGCATGTGGAAGTGACAGGATTTTCCTCAAGTGTATCTGGATCTCAATTACAGACAATTGCAAACTGTCCTTGTTCATTGAGAGTAGAGTGTAGCTCGGTTCCTAGCATTCCATCAACTTAGTGTCTGGCAGGCATCTGCCTTGCCAAAGCGTACACACTTCTGAGAGTTGACGCTTATGGCCTTTCGCTCCCATCCTGATGCCTGTACGGTTCGCTTGACACAGCATTTCGGTTCTACGCGGGGACCAGGAGCCAGAGAGAGAACCAGTGACTGGCTTGTAATTTTCGGGCGCCTAGCACACAGCTGCCTCCAAGGCATGCACACTCCCTTTGGATTGAGCTTTATGGCTTCAACCTCCACATGCTGACGCCTGTACCCTTTGCAGCAAGGCATTCGTTTGGACCAGGCATTCAAGCTTTGGGAAGAGGCAAGTGGTCTCTTAGCTCATTCCAGTGTACTTTGCGACTTCGTCCCTCAGTGGGTGGGTTACATACGAACTTCCAACCCTGAGGACCTAGTTGCTAGCTCTCTCTAGAAGAACTTTTTCTGTGGAGAGAGCTGACTTGCGGTCCTTCCCAGTTCCACACTGCCTGCACATGGGGTTACGAACATCCTCACCAGACATGTTTGTCAGAAGCTCATGGGACGCAAGGGGCAAGCTGCAGGCCTCAATGGTGCTGTCATCGGTGCAGTAGTGCGGTATAAACGTAACGTCTGACTTCAGTGTGCTGCGTTCTCACGGCCAGTAGAGGCAGCTCTAGGGGAAAAGCTGCATTCGGGGCATGCTACCTTTTGTTAGATTTGAGCTCAAAGAAGGACCCTCCCGCCTCGGTTGCCCTTGTGTGTGGAGCTGCCAACATCCTCATGTCAGGTGCAAGAGCAGAGGTGTTGAGAATGCGTCCGGCCTGTCCTCACGCCACTCTGGGTTGAATACAGCGATTGCCAAGTTCTTGTTCATTTAGACTGTAGCTGGTTCTAACTCCCCTGTATGAGTGGGGGCAGGACATCTGCCTCCTAGGATTACACGCTCTGCGAGTTGAGCTTATGGCCTGGTCCTCGCACATCCTGCCGCAGGTACACTCGCTCCTAACAGGCCTAGTTCGAATGCGTGACTGAAGTGTTGTGAGAGGTAAGGTGGAAATCCGGGCCAGCAAGGATAGTGCTCCTAGCTCAATATCTGCGATTTCCTAATATTTCCTGTGTGAGGCCGGGTGTACATCCTAAGTGCCATCCGAGAGTAGCTAGCTGAACCTTGTCCAAAAGGAACTTACTTCGTGAGAGGTTGAGCTCGACCTCAGTCCCTCACAGTTGCACATGCCCGCAGAATGAGTTTCCACATTCTGCCACCTGCAGCCGTTTGTTCAGGAGGCTAGAGAGACGCAAGTGGAATAAGGAGACTGGATGGTGTCTCCAGCTGCAGTTGCGAGTGGTATCTGGGATAACTCCTGGCTTAGATACTTGCTACGTTCTCAGTGCCTAAAAACGCAGCTATAGCTTTTGAAAGCTGGCTTCTAGGCATGATTCTTGTGCGAGCTGAAGTCTGGGCAGGACCCTCTGACCTTACTGCTGTAGACATAGTTCCCAGCAATCCTTATGTTAGGCGCGGAAGAGGTTGTGTGAAAAGCATGTGAAGTGACAGGGATTCTACTCAAGTGTATCTGATCTCAATACAGACATTGCAAAGTCCGTGTCAATGAGAGTGAGCTCGGTCCTAGCTCCCACAAAGCGGGTATAGCAGACATCTGCTGCAAAGCATACACACTTCCGCGAGTTGAGCTTATGGACTGTCCCTTTTTCCCACATCCTGCCTGAGGTAACACCGCGCTCCAACAGGCCTAGCCCGATGCGGGACTGAAGTGTTGTGAGAGTAAGTGGGAAAGTCCCGGCACACATGATAGTGCATCCAAGCTCAAATTTATATGGATTTCCAAGTATTTCCTGTGTGAGCCAGGTGCTACTCTAGTGCCATACGAGAGAGTACATGAAAGGCCTTTTGACAAAAGCAAATTACTTCGGAGAGTTTGAAACACACCCTCAGTCCCTCCACGTTGCACACTGCTGCAGAATGAGTTTCGAAACATCTGCACCAGAGGCCGTTTTGTCAGAGGCTTGTGGACGCAAGTTGAATAAGCGGACTTGGATGGTGTCTCAGCTGCAGTGGAGTGGTATTCTGGTACCTCATGGCTTAGAGTACTGCTACGGTTTCTCAGTGCTAGGAACGCAGTAGTTGAAAGCTGGTTTATGCATGCTGCCTTGTGCGAGTGAGGTCAGGGCAGGACCTCCCCAATCCTAACATGCCCCTCTGATAGGTCTCAGCTTCCCTATGTTCAGGCGCCGGAACACGTAGTGTGAAATGCACGTGGAAGGTGGACAGGATTCTCCTCAAGTGTAAATCTGATCTCAATACAGACAATTGCAAACGTTGTCAATGAGAGTGTAGCTCGGGTCCTGCTTCCATCAAATTAGTTGTTGGCAGCATCTGCCTGCAAAGCGTACACACTTCTGGAGAGTTGAGCTTATGGCACTTTCGCCTTCCCACATCCTGATGCCTGATACGGTTTGCTTGCACCAGCATTTCGTTCTACGCGAGGACAGGAGCGAGAGAGAAACAGTGACATGGGCTTGTCAATTTCGCGCCATAGCACAAGCTCTCAAGGCATGCACACTCCTTTCGGGTTGAGCTTATGGCTTCAACCTCCCACATGCTGACGCCTGTAACACTTTGCAGCCAAGCATTCGTTGGAACACGCATTCAAGCTTTGGGAGAGGCAAAGTGTTTCTCTTAGGCTCAAATCCAGTGACATCTGCCGCCTTCGTCCTCAGATGGGTGGTACAATCTAACTTCCAACCCTGAGGTACCTAGTTGCTAGCTCTCTCTCAGAAGAACTTTCTTCTTGTGAGATGAGCTGACTTGCGGTCCTTCCCACTTCCACCCTGCCTGCCAAATGGAGTACGAAACATCCTCACCAGACATTGTTGTCAGAAGCTCATGGGGGACGCAAGGGGCAGTGCAGGCCTCATTGGGCTGTCACTCGGTGCAGTAGAGCGGTATAAACGTAACGTACTGACTTCCAGTGCTGCTGCGTTCTCACGGCCAGTAGAAGGCCAGCTAGTGGAAAGTGCATTCGGGGCATGCTACCTTTGTAGAGTTGAGCTCAAAGAAGGACCCTCCCGCCTCGGGTGCTTGTGGGTGGAGCTGCAACATCCTCATGTCAGGTGCAGAGAGAGGTGTTGGGAAATGCGTCCGGCTGTACTCACGCAATCTGAGTTGAATAAGCGATTGCCAAACGTCCTTGTTCAATTAGACTGTAGCTAGGTTCTAACTCCCCTGTATGAGTGGGGAGCAGACATCTGCCTCCTAGGCATACACGCTCCAGAGAGTTGAGCTTATGGCCTGTCCCTCGCACATCCTGCCTGCAGGTACACCTCGCTCCTAACAGGCCTAGGTTCGATGCAGTGACTGAAGTGTTGTGAGAGGTAAGTGAAATTCCGTGCAGCAAGACTAGTGCCTCCTAGCTCATCTAGCGATTTCCTAATAGTCCTGTGTGAGGGGGTGCTACATCTAAGAGCCATCGAGAAGAAAGCTAGCTGAACGCCCTTGTCAAAAGGAACTTACTTCGGAGAGTTGGGCTCAACCCCAGTCCCTCACGTTTGCACACTGCCAGCTAGAATGTAGTTTCCACATCTGCACCAGAGCGCTTTGTCAGGAGTGCCTTGATGTGAGGACGCAAGTGGAATAAGGAGACCTGGATGGTGTCTCCTGTGACAGTGGGAGTGGTATTCTGTGGTACCTCCTGGCTTAGAGTACTGCTACGTTCTCAGTGCCCTAAAAACGCAGCTAGTTGAAACGCTGGCTTCTAGCATGCTTCCTTGTGCGAGCTGAAGTACAGGGCAGGACCTCCTGCTCCTTACTGCCTGTAGACATAGTTCCAGCATCCTTATGTTAGGCGCCGGAAGAGGTTGTGTGATAAGCATGTGGAAGTGACAGGATTTCTCAAGTGTATCTGATCTCAATACAGAATTGCAAGTCCTTGTCAATGAGAGTGTAGCTCGGTCTTTAGCTCCCACAAAGCGTTTCTAGCAGACATCTGCCAGTAGCAAAGCAACCACTTCCGAGAGTTGAGCTATGGACTGTCCCTCCCAAATCCCTGCCTGCAGGTACACCGCGCTCCTAACAGGCCTAGCCCCGATGGTGGACTGAAAGTG
>NC_054840.1:30021443-30059462 GCF_018345385.1 Vulpes lagopus | reverse complement strand
AAGTGTGTATCGCTTTGCAGGCAGATTGCTGCTAGACACTTATTGATGGGAGCTGGGACCGAGCTACACTCTCATTGAACAAGGACGTTTGCAATGTCTGTATTGAGATCGTACTTGAGCAGAATCCTGTCACTTCGACATGCTTTTCACACAACCTCTTCTGGCGCCTAGGATAAGGATGCTGGGACCATGTCTCCGGGCAGTCAGGGTGCGGGAGGGTCCTGCCCTGACCTCAGCCTCGCACAAGGAAGCATGGCTACAGGCCAGCTTTCAACTACCTGCGTTCTTAGGGCACTGAGAACGTAGCAGTACTCTAAGCCAGGAGGTACCAGAATACCACTCCACTGCAGCTGGAGACACCCTCCAGGTCTGCTTATTCCACTTGCGTCTCACAAGCCTCTGACAAACGGCTGTGGTGCAGATGTTGGAAACTCTTTCTGCAGGCAGTGTGCAACTGGGAGGGACTGAGGGTGAGCTCAACTCTCCGAAGTAAGTTGCTTTTGGACAAGGCGTTCAGCTAGCTTCTCTCGTATGACACTTAGGATGTAGCACCCGGCTCACACAGGAAATACTAGGAAATCGCTGGGTTGAGCTTGGATGCACTAGTCTTGTGGGCCGGGACGTTCCACTTACCTCTCACAACACTTCAGGCACGCATCGGGGCTAGGCCTGTTAGGAGCGCGGTGTACGTGCAGGCAGGATGTGGGAGGGACAGTCCATAAGCCCAACTCTCGGAAGTGTGTATTCTTTGCAGGCAGATGTCTGCTAGACACTTTGATGGGAGCTGGACCGAGCTACACTCTCATTGAACAAGGACGTTTGCAATGTCTGCATTGAGATCAGATACACTTGAGGAGAATCCTGTCACTTGCACATGCTCTTCACACAACCTCTTCTGGCACCTAACATAAGGATGCTGGGACCTACGTCTGTGGGCAGTCAGAATGTGGGAGGGTCCTGCCCTGAACTCAGCTCGCACAAGGAAGCACGCCTACAAGCCAGCTTTCAACTAGCTGCGTTCCTCGGGCACTGAGAACGTAGCAGTACTCTAAGCCAGGAGGTACCCAGAATACCACTCCACTGCAGCTGGAGACACCCTCCAGGTCTGCTTATTCCACTTGCGTCTCACAAGCCTCTAACAAACGGCTCTGGTGCAGATGTTGGAAACTCTTTCTGCAGGCATTGTGCAACTGTGAGGGACTGAGGGTGAGCTCAACTCTCCGAAGTAATTTGCTTTTGGACAAGGCGTTCAGCTAGCTTCTCTCGTATGGCACTTAGGATGTAGCACCTGGCTCACACAGGAAATACTAGGAAATCGCTGGATTGAGCTTGGATGCACTCGTCTTGTGAACCGGGAGTTTCCACTAACCTGTCAAAACCCTTCAGGCATGCATCGGGTCTAGGCCTGTTAGGAGCGCAGTGTACCTGCAGGCAGGATGTGGGAGGGACAGGCCATAAGCTCAACTCTCAGGGGTGCGTATGCCTGGGAGGCAGATGTCTGCTCCCCACTCATACAGGGGAGTTAGTACCTAGCACACACTAATTGAACAAGGACGTTGGCAATCGCTGTATTCAACTCACATTGCTGTGAGAACATGCCTGACGTTTCTACACGCATTTCTCACATCCTCTCCCTGCACCTGACATGAGGATGTTAGCAGCTCCACCCACAGGGGGACCCGAGGCGGGAGGGTCCTTTGTTGAGCTCAACTCTCAAAAGGAAGCATGCCCCGAATGCAACTATTCACTAGCTGCCTTCTTATGGCCCTGAGAACGTAGCAGCACTGGAAGTCAGGACGTTGCGTGAATACCGCTCTACTGCACCGAGTGACAGCACCATTGAGGCCTGCAGCTTGCCTCTTGCGTTCCATGAGCTTCTGACAAACATGTCTAGTGAGGATGTTCGTAACTCCATGTGCAGGCAGTGTGGAACTGGGAAGGACCGCGAGTCAGCTCATCTCACAGAGGGAAGTTCCCCGGAGAGAGAGCTTGCAACTAGGTACTCAGGGTTGGAAGTTAGTATGTACCACCCATCTGAGGGAGGAAGTCGTCAGAAGTCACTGGATTGAGCTAAGAGACACTTGCCTCTCACAAAGCTTGAATCCCGTGTCCAACGAAATCCCTTGGCTGCAAAGGGTACAGGCGGTCAGCATGTGGGAGGTGGAAGCCATAAGCTCAACCCAAAGGAGTGTGCATGCCTTGGAGGCAGCTGTCCGCTAGGCACAAAATTGACAAGCCAGTCACTTGGTTCTCTCTCTGCTCCTGTCCCGCGTAGAACGAAATGCTGTGCAAGCGAACCGTACAGGCAGTCAGGATGTGGGAGCGATAGGCCATAAGCTCAACTCTCAGAAGTGTGTACGCTTTGCAGGCTGCTAGACCCTTATTGATGGGAGCTGGGACCGAGCTACACTCTCATTGAACAAGGACGTTTGCAATGTCTGTATTGGACTCAGATTCACTTGAACAAAGTCCTGTCACTTCCATATGCTTTTCACACAACCTCTTCCGGCACTTAACATAAGGATGCTGGGACCTATGTCTACGGGCCGTCAGGATGCGGGAGGGTCCTGCCCTGACCTCAGCTCGCACAAGGAAGCATGCCTAGAAGCCAGCATTCAACTAGCTGCATTCTTAGGGCACTGAGAACATAGCAGTACTCTAAGCCAGGAGGTACCCAGAATACCACTCTACTGCAGCTGGAGACACCTTCCAGGTCTGCTTATTCCACTTGCGTCTCACAAGCCTCTGACAAACGGCTCTGGTGCAGATGTTGGAAACTCTTTCTGCAGGCAGTGTGCAACTGTGAGGGACTGAGAGTGAGCTCAACTCTCCGAAGTAATTTGCTTTTGGACAAAGCGTTCAGCTTGCTTCTCTCGTATGGCACTTAGGATGTAGCACCTGGCTCACACAGGAAATACTAGGAAATCGCTGGATTGAGCTTGGATGCACTAGCCTTGTGGGCCTGGACTTTCCACTTACCTCTCACAGCTCTTCCGTCACTCATCGGGGCTAGGCCTGTTAGGAGCGCGGTGTACCTGCAGGCCGGATGTGGGAAGGAGAGTCCGAAAGCTCATCTCTCGGAAGTGTGTGTGCTTTGCAGGCAGATGTCTGCTAGACACTTTGTTGGGAGCTAGGACCGAGCTACACTCTCATTGGACATTTTCAATCTCTGTATTGAGATCAGATACACTTGAGGAGAATCCTGTCACTTCCACATGCTTTTCACACAACCTCTTCCTGCGCCTAACATAAGGATGTTGGGACCTATGTCTACGGGCAGTCAGGATGCCGGAGGGTGTGCCCTGACCTCAGCTCGCACAAGGAAGCATGCCTAGAAGCCAGCTTTCAACTAGCTGCGTTCGTAGGGCACTGAGAATGCAGCAGTGTTCTAAGCCAGGAGGTACCCAGAATACCACTCCACTGCAGCTGGAGCCACACTCCAGGTCTGCTTTATTCCACTTGCGACTCACAAGCCTCTGACACACGGCTCTGGTGCAGATGTTCGAAACTCATTCTGCAGCCATTGTGGATCTGTGAGGGACTGAGGGTGAGCTCAGCTCTTCGAAGTAAGCTGCCTTTGGACTAGGCGTTCAGCTCGCTTCTCTCGTATGGAACTTAGGATTTAGCACCAGGCTAACCTAGGAATTACTAGGAAATCGCCCGATTGAGCTTGGAGGCACTAGTCTTGTGCGCCGGGACTTTCCACTTACCTCTCACAACACTTCAGTCACGCATCGAGCCTAGGCCTGTTAGGAGCGAGGTGTACCTGTGGGCAGGATGTGGGAGGGACAGGCCATAAGCTCAACTCTCAGGGGCGTGTATGCCTGGGAGGCAGATGTCTGCTCCCCACTCATACAGGGGAGTTAGAACCTAGCTACACTCTAATTGAGCAAGGACGTTGGCAATCGCTGTATTCAACTCACATTCCCGTCAGTACAGGCCTGACGTTTCCACACGCATTTCTCACAACCTCTCCCTGCACCTGACATGAGGATGTTAGCAGCTCCATCCACAGGGATGCTCGAGGCGGGAGGGTCCTTCGTTGAGCTCAACTCTCAAAAGGAAGCATGCCCCGAATGCAGCTTTCCACTAGCTGCGTTCTTATGGCCGTGAGAACGTAGCAGCATTGAAAGTCAGGACGTTGCGTGAATACCGCTCTACCGCACCTAGTGACAGCACCATTGAGGCCTGCAGCTTGCCCCTTGCGTCCCATCAGCTTCTGACAAACATGTCTAGTGAGGATGTTCGTAACTCCATGTGCAGGCAGTGTGGATCTGGGAAGGACCACGTGTCAGCTCATCTCACAGAAGGAAGTTCCCCTGAGAGGGAGCTTGCAACTAGGTACTCAGGTTTGGAAGTTAGTATGTACCTCCCATCTGAGGGAGGAATTCGTCAGAATTCGGTGGATTGAGCTAATAGACACTTGTCTCTCACAAAACTTGCATCCGTTATCCAAACTATCCTTTGGCTTCGAAGTGTACAGGCGTTCAGCATGTGGGAGGTAGAATTCATGAGCTCAATCCAAAGGAGTTGCATGCCTTGGAGGCAGGTGTCTGCTAGGCGCGAAATCGACAAGCCAGTCACTTTGTTCTCTCTCTGCTCCTTTCCCGCGTAGAACGAAATACTGTGGAATCGAACTGTTCAGGCACTCAGGATGTGGGAGGGACAGGCTATAAGCTCAACTCTCAGAAGTGTGTATGCCTGGGAGGCAGTTGTTGTCTTCCCACTCCTACAGGGGAGATTGAAACTCGCTACACTTTAATTGAACAAGGACGTTGGCAATCGCTGTATTCAACTCACATACACGTGAGTACAGCCCTGTGCTTCCACATGCATTTCTCACAACCTCTCCCTGCTCCTAACATGAGGATGTTGGCAGCTACGTCCACAGGCAGGCATGATGCGGTGGGGTCCTACCTTGAACTCATATCTCAAAGGAAGCATGCCTCGATTGCAGCTTTCCACTAGCTGCGTTCTTACGGCCGTGAAAATGTAGCAGCAGTGTAAGGTGTATGCAGGCTGTGGATGCAGCTGTCCGGGAGGTGCGAAAGTGACAAGCAAGTCACTTGGTTCTCTCTCTGCTCCTGTTCTGCGTAGAACGAAATACTGTGGAAGCGAACCGTACAGGCAGTCAGGATGTGGGAGGGACAGGCCATAAGTTCAACTCTCAGAAATGTGAATGCCTTGCAGGTACATGTTTGCTTGCCACTCCTACAGGGGAGATAGAACCTAGCACGAGTCTCATTGAACAAGGCTGTTGGAAATCCCTGTATTGAATTCAGATTCACGTGAGTACAGGCCAGACACTTCCACATGCTTTTCACACAACCTCTTCCAGCACCTCACTTAAGGATGATAGGAGGTATGTCTACAGGTAGTCAGGATGTGGGCGGGTCCTGCCCTGAGCTCAGCTCTCACAAGGAAGCATCCCTAGAAGCCAGTTTTCAACTAGCTGTGATTTTATGACTGTGGTGTCCTTCTAACCTAACCTATACTTGGTCACTCCAGTCCCCAACTGGGCCTCAGCTGGTCTTGTGCCTCTGGTACTTTGTTTGGCCTCACCTGGACCTGTTAAATATGTTCCCACCTGAGCCTCAACTGCTCTTATGACTTTTGTCCCCACCTGTGTCTCACCCAGACCAGGTGACTGAGTTCCACCTGGACCTTACCTGGACTTGGTGAATCTGGTCCCCTCCTGGGTATCACCTGGACCTGGTGACTCTGGTCCTCACGTGCACCTCACCTGGACCTGATGACTCTTGTACTCACCTGGGCATCATCAGGATATGTTTAGTCTGTTTCCCAAGTGAGACTCTGGAACATTTAATTTGGTCCTCACCTGGGCTTCACCTGGACCTGGTGACTCTGGTTTCCACATGAACCACACCTGGACCTGGTGTCCCTGCTGTTCTTATAGCCTCTCCTGTGCCTGGTGACTCCAGTCCCCCTACCCCTGGGCCTCACCTGGATTTGGTGATTCTGGTCCTCAGGATGGTTTCACCTGGACCTGGTGACTGTGGTCCCCACCTTGGCCTTACCTGGACCTGCTGATTCTGGTTCCCACCTGGGCCTCACCTGTACCTGGTGATCTGGTTCTCACATGGACCACACCTAGACCTGGTGACCGTGCTGTCCTTCTAGACTCACCTTTAACTGGTAACTCTGGTGTCCACCTGGGCCTCCCCTGGACCTGGTGAATCTGGTCCCCACTTGGTCCTCAAGGACCTGGTGACTCTGGTCCTGAGGTGGGCATCATTGGAACATGGTTATTGTGTTCCCCACCTGGGACTCACCTCGACCTGGTAACTCTGGTCCTTACCTGGGCCCCACCTGGACCTGGTGATTCTGGTCTGCACCTGAGACTACCCTGGATCTGGTGACTCTGATCCCCATCTGGGCCTCACCTGGCCCTGTTAACTCTGGTCCTCAACTGGGCATAATTGGGTCCTGGTTACTGTGTTCCACAACTGAGCCTCACCTGGACCAGGTGACTCTGGTCCCCCTCTGGGTCTCACCCTGACCTGGTGACTGTGAACCCCACTTTGGCCTGATTTGGACCTTCTGACTCTGGTTGCCACCTGCGCCTCACCTCGAAATGTTGACTCTGGTTCTTTCAAGGGCCTCCCCTATACCTGGTGATTCTGGTCCCCACCTGGGCCTCACGTGTGCCTGGTGAGTCTGGTCCTCACCTGGGCCTCATCTGGACCTGGTGACTCTGGTCCCCACCTGGACCTCTCCTGGACCTGGTGACTCTCTTTCCAACATGGACCTCACCTGGATCTGGTGACTCTGGTCCTCAGTTTGGCACACCTGGACCTGGTGACTCTCGTCCCCACTTTGACCTAACTCAGACCTGGTGAATCTCGTCCCCACCTAGGCCTCACCTAGACCTGGTGACTCTTGTCCCCAGCTATGCCTCAATTCGACCTGATGATTCTGGTCCTCACGTGGGCCTCACATGGACCTGGGACTCAGCTGGATATAGTGGCTCTGATTCCCACATGGGGCGCACCTGATACTGATGACTGTGGTCTCCTTCTATGCCTCACCAGGACCTGGTGATTCTGATCCCCATTGGGCCTTGCATGGCTCTAATGACTCTGGTCCTCACGTAGGCATCATTGGGACCTGGATACTCTATTCCACACCTGGGCCTCACTTTGACCGGGGACCTCTGGTCCCACTCTGGGCCTCAAACTAAACTGGTTACTCTGGTCCCCCTCTGGACCTCACCCTTACCTTTTGACTCTGGTTCCCCCCGCCCCCCCGGGCTTCACTTGGACCTGGTGAATCTGGTCTTTACCTGTTCCTCACCTGGACCTTGTGACTGTGGTCCCCACCTGGGTCTCACCTGGACTTGGTGAATCTTGTTGCCACCTGGGCCTTACCTGGACCTTGTGACTGTGGTCCCCACCTGGGTCTCACCTGGATCTGGTGGCTCTGGTTCCCATATGGGGCTTTCCTGGACCTGGTTCCTGTGGTCTCCTTCTGGCCTCACCTGGAACAAAATGACTCTCATGGGTAAATAAGTAAAATCTTAAAAACAAAAACAAGAGAAAGGACAAAGGCATACGATCCTCTCAAGAGTTGTAGAAAAAGCATTTGACAAAATACAACATAAAAAGCATAGTGGGTAGTAAAAGGGAATATAAGGGAATGGAGAAGAAATGTGTGGGAAATATCAGAAAGGGAAACAGAACATAAAGACTCCTAACTCTGGGAAATGAACTAGGGGTGGTGGAAGGGGAGGACGGCGGGGGGTGGGGGTGAATGGGTGACGGGCACTGAGCGGGGCACTTGACGGGATGAGCACTGGGTGTTATTCTGTATGTTGGCAAAGTGAACACCAATAAAAAATAAATTTATTATTTTAAAAAAAAGGATAGTGGGTTTTTTATTTTTTTATTTTTTTTTCAGCATAGTGGGTTTTGAGGAAACGTATATCAACAGAATAAAGGCCGTGTAGGAAGGCCCGTAGCTGACATCATCCTCAAGGGTGAAAACTTGAAATCGTCTCCCCTAAGAGCAGGAACAAGCCAAGGAAGTCCCCTCTCAGCACTGGAAGTCCTATCGTAGTCAACAGACAGGAAACAGAAAAGGTTCCACACCTGGAAGGGGGACATCACACTGTCCCTATTTGCTGAAGATGTGGTATTAGAAACAGGAAACCCGACAGACTCCACCAAAAACTGTTAGAACTAATGAGTGAATTCCTTAACGTTGTGGGACACAAAATGAACAGAGATCAGTAGCCTTGCTGTGTCCCGACAATGAGCACTCAGGAAGGAAATTCAGGACATGACTCCCTTATCAGGAGCATCCAAAAAACAAAATAATTAGACTGAACCAAGGGACTGCAAGACTTGTACACTGAAAATTACAAGACTTTGGGAGGACTTCCTGGGCTCGTGGGGTCGGAGCCTTCATCTTGTTAAAATGTCCACAGTTCCAGAAGCCACCCGCAGTTCTAATGTCATTCCTATCAAAATCATGGTGGCCGATTTTAGAAATAGAAAAAGCACTCCTAACATTTGTCCGCCCCCACAAATGACCCTGGACAGCAAATCAGTGTTGGAGAAGCAGGACAGAGCTGGACGCAGCACTTTCTTATTTCAAACGATGTCACAGAGACACAGGATAAAGCAGTGTGGTTCTCGGGCCCCTGGCTGTCTCCGTTGGTTAAGCATCTGACTCTTGACCTCACCCCTGGTCTTGATCTTGGGGTCATAAGTACTAGGCCTGTGCTGGGCTGTGGACGAGGCATGGAGCCTACTTAAACAAACCAAACCCACAGGGGTGTGGTTCTGGCATTGCTGAAGGAGCAGAATAGAGAGCCTGGAAGAAAATGCACTCTGATACAGTCAACTGATTTTTTAAACTTAATTTAATTTAAACCCAATTAATTAACAGTATAGTGTATTATACTTTCAGAGATAGACTTCAGGGATTCACCAGTTGGAGATAACACCAGTGCTCATGACATCACGTGCCCTCCTTCATGCCCGTCTACCAGTTACCCTGTCCCTCCACTTCCCTCCCCTCCAGCGACCCTCAGTTTGTTTCCTGTGATTGAGTCTCTTTTTCCTCCATCTCTGTTTTCATCTTATTTGTTTTTCCTTCCCTTCACAGATGTCCATCTGCTTTGCTTCTTTAATTTCACCTATGAATGACACCATACGGTCATTTTCTTTCCTGACTGATTACACTTAACATGATCCCTCTAGTTCTATCCACGTCATTGCAAATGGCAAGATTTCCTTCTCTTTGATAGCTGAGTAACATTCCTATCATCTATCTATCTATCATCTATTACCATTATCTATCTCCCATCCTCTTTATCCATCATCTGTCTGAAGGCACCGAGGCTCCTCTCACAGTGTGGCTACTGTGGACCCGCCTGCTGTGGACATTGGGGTGCAGTTGTCCCGGAGTCTCACTGCATCTGTATCTTCGGAGTGAGCTCCAGGCCGAGCACCTGCTGGTCGCAGGGCGGCTCTATTTGTAACTTCCAGAGGAGCCTCCACACTGTTTCCAGGGTGGCTGCACCAGCCCGCGGTCCTGCCCACAGTGGAAGACGGTTGAGTGAGTTTTGTAGGACGTGGTAAAAGTCTGGTCCACATTTCATTTTGCGTCCTGTGGGCTCCAATTCATCGTCCTTAAGTATTTCTGAGAAAGCCGGGTGTTGGGCTCCGTTTCAGTGAGACGTTTCCGAAGCTCACAGGCCTCAGCTGGAGCCTGGAAGGAGGCAGGTGTGGCCCCGGGCGCAGGGACACCGCCTCCTGCACGGCCTCTTGCAGTGCCTAAGCGACCCGCAGGGGGCGCCCGACCCCAGACGCCGCCCAAGGATCGCGCATGCGCAGTAAGCTTCGTCCGCTTGCACTAACAGGAGCCAGCCTGTGCTGGGGAGGCCTGAGGAGGAGGTGGGGTCGCGTCCACGCTGATGAGCCGCAGCCTCCTCAGGACCCGCAGTGAGGCTTCAGGAGGACATTGGGCCACGTTCACGCTGTCAGGAGCCCCGGTCTCCTCAGGACCCGCGGTGAGGCTTCAGGAAGATGTGGGCCAACATCCACGCAGACAGGAGCCCCTGGGCCACCTCAGGAACCGCGGGGAGGCTTCAGGAAGATGTGGTGCCGCGTCCACTCTGGCAGGAGCTCCCAGGCCCCTCAGGACATAAGTTGAGGCTTCTGGAACCTGGGGGCCACATCCACGGTGACAGGAACCCCGGATTCCTCAGAACACAGGGTGACGTTTTGGGAGGACGTGGGGCCACATCCACACAACCAGACGCCGACTTCCTCAGGACCCCCGGTGTAGACTTCGGGAAAATGGGAATGCGTCCATGCGGACAGAAGACCCCAGCCTTGTCAGGGCCTGCGGTGAGGCCTAAGAAAGATGTGGGTGCCGCATCCACACTGACAGGAGTCTCCGACCTCCTCAGGACCCACCGTGAAGGTTTGGGAAGATTTGGGGCCACGTCCATGCTGACAGGAGCCCCCAGCCTCCTCAGGTCTTATGGTGAGGCTTGAGGAAAATGTGGGGCCACGTCAACACTGACAGGACCCCCGTCCTCCTGAGGACGTGCACTTTGGCTTTGGGACATATGGGGCTGCGTCTATGCTGAAAGGAGTCTACAGCCTCCTCAGGACCCGCGGTGAGTTTCCGGGGGGACGTGGGGCCATGTCCAGGCTGACAGGAGCCTCCGGCCTCCTGAGGACCCTCTGTGAGGCTTCCAGAGGATGTGAGACCTAGTCCACAGTGACAGGAGACCCGGCGTCCTCAGGACCCCACTGACTATGACTCAGGAACACGTGGGGCCGCGTCTGCACTCACAGGACCCCGGCTTCCTCAGGACCCCCTAGAGGACTCTGGAGGCGCCGTTGGGGGCCACGTCCACATCAGAAGGGACTCCTCAGAACCACAGGGTAAGTGAATGGGTAGAATGAATGGTAGGGTCAGGGGAGGGGAGACAGTTGGTGGTTAGGCTTAGGTTAGATGTTAGGGGTTAGTGTTTATGCTTATGGTTACGGATTAGAGGTTAGGGTGAGGGATAATTGTAAGGGTCAGTGGTTAGGAGTTAGGATGGGGGTTAGGGATTAGGCATAGTGGTTAGGGTTAGGGACAGGGTTTAGAGTTAGGGTTAGGGTTTAGGCTTTAGGGATTAGGGCAGGAGGTTAGGAGTTGGGGTTAGGGTTATGCTTAGAGTTAGGGTTGGGCTTAGGTTTGCAGTTAGGGTTAGGGGTTAGGGTGTGAGTTAGGGTTGGGGTTAAGGTTAGGGGTTAGGGTTAAAGTTAGGGCTAGGTTTAGGGTTAGGGCAAGGGTTCGGATTAGGATAGGGGTTTGGGGTAGTGTTAGGGTTAGTGTTTAGTTAGGGGTTATGGTTGGGGTTAGGTCAGAGTCAGGGTCAGGGTACGGTTTTGGAAAAGGGTAAGAGATAGGGTTAGGGAGTTGGTTTTTTTTTATGTATGTACCTTATATATTTCTTATTTTTACTTTCATGGTACTTTAATTGTGTTTCCTATTTTGGGATTTAGAATCTTTTAACAAGCAGGTGAAATAATCTGGTGGGGTTTTTTTTGGGAGGGCAGTTGTTATTGTTTTCTTGGTTTTTCTTTTTCTTCCTTTTCTGGAAAAAATAATGAGATAAAAAATTAAAAGAAAGCAATTAATAAAAAAGAATCAAAGTAAATAAATGAAAATAAAGCCCAAAGTACAAAGGAAGCTAGACCCTACTTTCCAGGCAGAGCTGAAGCTCTGCAGCCTCCGTGGTCCGACCACTTGGTGTCAGCGAGTGGTCTGTGCGGGGTCTGGGGATGGGCCATGGGGCTGATTGTCAGCTGCGCATGTGCCTGGGAGATGCACCTGTGGAGTCAGAGGCGGCGTGGGCGTCAGCGCCTCTGGCCTCCAGCGGGCGGCGCTGTGCTGCTATCTGATACTCAGCGCTGGAGGGCGTGATGCGGGTTGGTCCTCTGGCTCTGGGGCTGAGCATCCCACCCCCCAGTCAGCAGAAGAGCCCCCAAGCCCCCGGGTCTCCGCCGCTTCTCTCAGAACCCTGCCTTCACTCTGCCTGCGTCCGAGCTTCTTTTGGTTTTGTTTTTTATCTCAGACTGTTGTGCCCAAGATTGTGAATCCAAGAAACCACCCAGAAGCCGACACTGATGCAAACACAGGAGGGTTTATTTACAAGCTCGAGCTTGTGTCCAAGTATACCCGACACAGCGGAGCAGAGACTTGGACCCCGAGGTGGGTTTTAGCTTAGTTTTAGGGGTGGTCTGGGGGACCTCCAGAAGGGCTTGAGCAATTCCTCAAGTTCTGTTTACATTTTGCAATGGGGCCTTCAAGGGCATTGAGCTCTTTTCTCATTCTAATAGAGGCTTCCTGCCCTTGACCTGGGCTCACTTCTTATGCTAATGTGGGGCTCTCTAGGACATTAAGCTGTAAACTTTTGTTTTTTTGCTGTGACTGAAGTAATGTAAATTTCAGCTCTTCTTCCCAGGGGCCTGGGATGACTGGACGTGTGCTAACGCTGAACTTAAAGTGGAATGGCCTTAATTTTCTCGGCCTCTGGGCGTCCCGTCCCATCCTATGTAGCTCCTTCCTCCTTCCCCGGAGCTCCTAAGAGAGCAATTGCAAATGACCTCAGCTTGGCAGCATGTGTTGGGGGACAGGCCCAGGGATTTGGGATCAGGAAGACCTGGATTGTGGGCTTCCCGGCTGTTCAGCGGGATTGGATGCTGCAGACTCTTATTCCCTAAGGCTATCTTGACCACTGACTTTGTATATAGAAAAGCTCTCCTTTGTCTTTAAAAGATGAAGAGCGAGTCAAAGCGTTTTTTCTCTGCCCATCTGATTGCTCAGATTCCAATCTGAGACATATTTCCTGTTAATCAGGATAATTTACTATCCGTAGTAGTATGGTTAAAATATTCTGACACAAGTAATTCAGAGGGATGAGGGTTTCTCATCTCTTTCTTCACAGCTCAGTCACTCATCAGGAAATGCATCTTTATGGATTTGGAAAGAACCGAGAGACATTATTACCAATGGTCATATTATTATGTGAAGGATTCTTCCCTGAGATCCCAAGAAGGCAATTTTTCCTCGGGCTTGAGGAGGCCTCTTGGAGTGAGGTTAGAATCAGAAATTGTGTGTTTGGGTTTCAGATAATGGAACTGGTTAGCTAAGTAAACACGGACAGGCACTTAGGTTCTTTTTGAATTTCAATTGCCTTAAAAGCTATAGAATAATTTCTAAACACCTCATTGGACTGTTGTAGGATTTCTTTATTGCTAATATAAGTTAACATTCATATGGCACATATTATGTGCCAAGAATTGTGTCATGCTTCACATAAAAGAACTCCTGGGATCCTCCAACAACCCTATGGGCAGGTACTGTTATCTTGATGGGCCAACTAAAGGATAGGAAGAAAACATCTTGTCCAAGGTCAAACAGCTAGTTAAGTGGATTCGAACTCAGGAAGCCTGACTCCAGGCTGTTATGGCCACCAGAAAATGTTTATTAAGTACTTCCTAACGTCCTAGGTAATGTACGAATAAAGTCCAACTCTTTACTCATTAGAGCTCTATGGCACAGGCATTATTACTGTCACAGTTTTGCAGAAAAAGAAGAAGGTTCAGAGCCTAAGCTCAAGGGACTTGCCCAGAGCCCTACAATTCAGAGGCAGAAACCTTCCTTTTCCTCATAATATTCTCCTTCCACCACTTACCTTCTCCTTTCTCTATGTCTTAATATAAATGTTGCTTCTGGTTATCTTCTCTGAGGCCCCAGTTAGACTAAGCCTTCTTATATATGTACTTGTAGTAAGCTGTATATTTACCTTTATATTGGCTACTATAATCTTGTCTAGTTGTCTTTCTGACACTTTTTGGTTAGTATCCGTCTCTCCCACCAGCATGGCCTGGAGGGAGATAGGCACTGCATCTATGTCTGGTTAACTTGGTATTCCTAGCACCTTGCACATAGTAGGTATGCACCAAATACTTAATAAATTACTGGATCCCTAACCTTCTTGAGTTGATGTTGATAAACATTAGAACATGAAATGGACCAAGATAAGAATGAAATTGCTGAATGAAATGATAAAAAGCAATTTTATCCATTCACTCATTCAGTATTTTATCAGGGGCCTACTGTGTGCCATATCTGAGCGAAGGAAAACGATACGTGATTCCATTAGGGTATTATAATAGCAACTTAAAAATTGGCCTTCTAAGGCATTTGCTATAGTTGAAAGCTCTAACTAAAAGGCTCAGTGGTTAGGAAGGAACTGAATAAAATCAAAATAAAGTATTATCTGGGCAGGAATTTCCCAGTAAATCTGGTTTAATAAAAATTTCACACGAATCATTTTTTAACTGACACTGAAGCACTGTGAACTCTTTGGAAGACAAATGTCAAGGAAATAAATGTTAGGCATTGCTAATTTTAAATGCACTTGCAATATGGTGTCTAATATAAAAGAAGTATTTTTATCTGATTTTTGCTATTTATTATCCTTTCCTGCTTTTCAGGTTGAGGAGGCATTATACGTGTTTCTAAGTGTTTTTCTTTCCTTCTGATATAAAATTCTTACTTTGTTCCCATCGAAGGCACTGTTTAAGAATAAGGCAAAAATTAATTAAACTATTCTTAAAGTGTCTTCACACTTGGAGCCTGATTCATTTAAGTCAATTTTCAAAATAAATCTTATTTATTAGAAAAAAACCCCAAAGATTTACAGGGAAATTGAGAAGACAGTACAGAGAATTCTCATGCCCTCGCACTCGATGTCTCCAATTATCGATATCTTATATTAGTACGGTACAAATATTAGCTAATGAATCAATATTAAAATATTTGCATTAACCAAAGACCATACATACTTTATTCAGATTTCCTTAGTTTTTGCTAAGTTCCCATCCCTCACATCACATTACACTTGTCCTCATGTTTTCTTAGGCTCCTCTGGATTGTGACAGTTTTTCAGCCTTTCCTTGTTGTTGTTGAACACCTTGAGAAGTAGGGTATTTTGTAAAATCTCCCTCAGTTGGGACATGTCTGTCGTTTATCTCATGATCTGTGATTGTGGATTATATACAGAGATATACTGCCATCTTTATTATATCATATAAAGGATAGATACTATCAACATGATTTATCAGTCTTGGTATCTATCTGATCATCTTGCTGAGGTAGTGTTTGTCAGCTTTCTCCATAGTAAAGTGATTATTATTATTATTATTATTATTTATTTTAACTTTTTCATAACATATTTTGTAGAAGGAAGTTACTATGTGTATTCCACACATAAGAGTGGATGAGCTATGCTCATCCACTTGAGGGTGGAATGTCTGCACAAATTGTTTGAAATTCTTCTACATGGGAGATTTCTCTTTCTTCTGTGTTTGTTTGTTTGTTTCTTTTTCACAGATGTTATTTATTTATTTGAAAGAGAGAGGAGAGAAAAGCATGAGCGAGAGGGGCAGAGGGAGAGGGAGGAGCAGGTTCCCTGCTGAACAGGGAGCCTGCCTTGAGACCTGGATCATGATCTGAGCCTAAGGCAGAAGCTTAACTGACTGAGCCACCCAGGTGCCCCTCTTTCTTTCTTTTACAATTTTTAATATTAGTATAGATTCATGGATATTTATTTTATGCTTTGGGTTATAATCCAACACTACTTATTTTGTTGCTTATATTGTCTCCTCTCTGGCCACAGGAGCTCTTTCAGTTGACACCTGTGTGCCTTTAACATATTTACATGAGTATGGAGTCTCTTGTCTGTTCCTAAATTTTTGAAAGACAAACTTTATGTAAATATCATTTTTGACTGGCACTTTGTTTCTGTCCCCATCCCTATCTTTGCCTCCTTCCCTCTCTCTTCACTGTTTCATTTCTTTATTTATTATGATCTGAAAATAGGAAAGGACATGGGATTTCAAATTTTGCTATTTTAAGGTAAATCACTTCTCCTTGGTGCCTAGCCAGTGGTTCTCAAATGTTAGTGTGCAAGAGAATAACCTGGAGAGCTTGTTAATATGGCCAGCCAACATTTTAATTTTTTTTAGGTTAAAGGAAGGGGCAGGTTAGGATTCTACATGTTAACCGGTACCCTCAGAAAATAATAATGGAGTTCTTTGAGGGCTTTGCTTTGAAAAGCAGTGAGCATGAGGGCAGATGGCTGTTCTGACACACATATTTATTATTTCTAGTGCCTTGGACCCATATACCCACTGCTTGTGATAGAAAGGGATATAGATTTGGGGATTTTCTATCGCCATAGGAGAGAACCCTAAAATACTCAGGATCTATGCTCAGAGTTAGTTTTATATTTTAGAATTTGAGTATATATAAGATCCCCCCGTCTTTTTGTGCTCAGTATAGAGTGTTTAGGACCCCACAGCAGCATTTCAGGTCTGAGAGGGAACTGAGGGATCATCAGCTCTGGTCCTCTCCTCTGAGGCACAGGAAAGAAACTGAGAGTTCTGGAGGATTGGATTGTCCAAGTTCACACGCTTATTGGTGGTAGAGCTAGGTCTGAAGAAGGTCTTCCTAGAGATTGTTGCATCAAGACAGACACCATTGAACATAACTAGTTTAGATAGGCATTTGTGAAATAGACAATTTTGGGTTACTCTTTCTGCTTTTATACTTTCATATATAAAGGTACGACTGCATCTAGGTTTCAGGATTACCCCTTCTGTTAGTTATAAGAGTAGATGATGTAAATATCAGTGTTTGCCATTTGAAATTCTCTGTTTAACTATTTTTAAATTGAGTTTTAAAAATATTAAACCTGGCACTTAGTTCTCGGCTTGGACAAACTTAATCTGAGTAAGGTTGGCTTCTCTGAAAATATAGGCAATTAGATATAGAAGCATGAAGACTTGGAAAGTGAAAGGGTAGGCAAGGTCTCATGGCTGAGGTTTTTTTCGGGGAATACCTTTGTTTAATTAATTCATCAGGCAGTATTCTGATGGCACACATGGAGACCTAATTCGAATCCCTTTTAGGGTGCTTCATGAAATGTAACTATCTGGCAGAAGAAAGACTACTTTGGTTGAATGTTTTATTGAGCTAAAGTGACTCTAATTCTAGATGAGCCTGAAGCTGTGACGTTATCGTGTTGTGGTCGTTTAAAGAACTCTGGACCAGAATTGAGTCTTGGCTTTGCGCCTTGCCACCCGTGTGAATTACTGAGCAGTGTGCATTACTTCTCGTGTCTTCTCGGTTTCCTTATCTGTTAGTTGAGGGGATCGGTCTCCATACCGTTCATTAACTCTTTTTGTTGTTGTTGTTGTTTTTTTGTTTTTGTTTTTGTTTTTTTTAATTTTTCTTTATTTATGATAGTCACACAGAGAGAGAGAGAGAGAGGCAGAGACATAGGCAGAGGGAGAAGCAGGCTCCATGCACCGGGAGCCCGATGTGGGATTCGATCCTGGGTCTCCAGGATCGCGCCCTGGGCCAAAGGCAGGCGCCAAACCGCTGGGCCACCCAGGGATCCCTAACTCTTTGTTTTTAATGACAGTCACAGATTTGTCATTATTGGACCATCACTAATAAATATCACAAAAAGTGAATTCATTTCTCTTTCTCCCTCTCCCTCGTTTTTTGCATTTTTCCATTCTGGAACTTTGATTTGCTTTTTAGAATACTTATTTATTTGAACTGGGAAGGAGTTGCAGGTCATTTTCCATTCACATTCGTAACTTTTTATGATCTAATGAAGGTCATTTCATAAATGAATTGCTGAGGACGGCTGAGCCGTCCAGTACCCTTTTTTAATTTAAATTTAAATTAAAAAAAATTTTAATTTAAATTCAGTTTGTCAACATGTAGTATAATACCCAGTGTTCGTCACATCACTTGCCCTCCTTAATGTCCGTCCCCCAGTTACACTATCCTCCCACCCACCTCCCCTTCCGCAATCCTTTGTTTCCCCGAGTTAGGAGTCTCTCATAGTTTATCTTCTGTGAGACCCAGGAAATTTAACAAAAATCCCCTACCCCTGGACAAGCAGAGCAGTACTGATTCCATTTTGTGCTACACCTGCCACCTGCTGTGTGACCCCCACGTAACCAGCTTATTGCTTAAGGCACTGCCCCACCCTAGTCAAGCCGCTGGGCACACCCTAATCGGAAATCAGCTCATAACCATGTAACCCTGCTTTGTGCCCACCAAAACTGTGCACCAATTCCGAGCAAAGTAATAGGCCAGCTCAAATGGATACTATAGGGTAAGATGTAATTCAATCGGCCACTTGTGTGTGGACCGACATGACTGTGCAACATTCTGTATATCCCATGGGCCACTGGCCCCTATAAAGCTGCTACGCCTCTTAGTCTCGGGGTCCAAGTCCCTGCTCCGCTGTGTCGGGTACACTTGGACTCAAGCTCGAGCTTGTAAATAAACCCTCATGTGTTTGCATCGGTGTCGGCTCCTCGGTGGTTTCTCAGATTAGCAATCTTGGGGACAACACTGCCTCTCTCAATTTTCTCCACTCAGTTTCCCTCCCCTCCCTTATGATCCTCTTCACTGTTTCTTACATTTGACATAAGAGTGAAACCGTATGATAATTCTTTCTCCACGTGACTTATTTTATTCAGCATAATACCCTCCAGTTCCATGTCCATGAAAATGGTAGGTATTCATCCTTGCAGATGGCTAAATAATAATACATTGTATATATAGACCACATCTTCTTTTTTTTTAATTTTTTTATAATTTAAAAAAAATTTTTATTTATGATAGTCACACACACACACACACAGAGAGGCAGAGACATAGGCAGAGGGAGAAGCAGGCTCCATGCACCGGGAGCCCGACGTGGGATTCGATCCCGGGTCTCCAGGATCCTGCCCTGGGCCAAAGGCAGGCGCCAAACCGCTGCGCCACCCAGGGATCCCCAGACCACATCTTCTTTATCCATTCGTCTGTTGCAGGATATCAAGGCTCATTCCACAGTTTGGCTATTAACATTGCCGTTGTGAACATTGGGGTGCAAGTGTCCAGTCATTGCACTACATCTGTGTCTTTGGGGTAAATACCCAGCAGTGCAATTGGTGGGTTATAGTATAGCTCCATATCCAGCTTTTTGAGGAACCTCCACACTGTTTTCTGAGTGGCTGCTCCAGTTCACATTCCCTCCAACAATGCAAGAGTGTTCCACTTTCTCCACATCCTCTCCCACATTTGTCGTTTCCCGTCTTGTTAATTTCCCCCATTCTCACTGGTGTGAGGTGGTATCTCATTGTGGTTTTGATTTCTATCTCCCTGATGAAAAGTGACGTGGAGCAGATTTTCATGTGCTTGCTTGCTCGCTCTGTGTAGGTCTTCTTTGGAGAAACGGCTGGCACCTTTAAGTTGGAGAAGAGATGGCATCTCAAGGGGTGTTATTTCCTGTCATGGCCACATACCAGAAGGCTCTTGAGTATGTGTGTGTGCGTTTGCCTGTGCCTGTGAGGAGAGGTCGTTGGATAGAATTTGAAAGCAGATCCTCTGCATATTTATAGGTCTATATCTATTTCTCTCTCTTTCTGCACACATCTATTTCTAACCATTTTGTCTCTATCTCTATAGGGAGATCTATATATGGACGTATAGAGATTAGATATAGAAATATTTATTTTGCATATTTAAATATAAATCTATAGTTCTGTTTATAGATAATAATTATTATATTATCAGTAATACATTGAATAATAAATATATTAAGTGGAAACATAGATTTCTGTTTATATGTTTGTTTATATAAACATCTATTCATGTTCCTGGGATCGATCTATCAGTAGATCTATCACTCTATCATCTACCTAGCTAGCTAGCTATATATCCCAGGAAGAGAAAAACCCAGATCGAACAGACGGGAATGTCCCCCTCCAGAATGTGTCATGCAAGAAGATAGGCAAAAATCTTCTGTACTTTCCTGATGTGCCGATGCCATTAACTCAGAGATGTACCTGTGATGTACTGTGGGCCAGGCGCCAGTGGTCAAGAGAGAATCCTTGAGACATTTTCCATGCAAATAGGTGTTTTTATTAAAGTATGGGGACAGGACCCCTGGGCCTGAAGAGCTTCATCAGGATCATGAGGAGCCTTGGTTATAAACTTTAAAGTTGCCGTGTGGGGTGGGGACTCTAGAGATAAAAGAAGTTTCCAAAAGGATTTTCACAGGTGAAAGATTTACAGGATCCTGGTGGTCTGGCTATCAGCAAACAAGGGTTGCTTTTGGCCTCTAGCAAAGCATTAACATTCAGGCAGCTGTGAATTCTTTGAAGAATGTCCCACTCTGTCGGTTTCAAGTATTTGTTTATGGACTGCAAGTTTGTTAGGAAATGTAATGGTAGGGATGCCTGGGTGGCTCAGTGGTTGAGCATCTGCCTTTGGCTCAGGGCATGATCCTGGGGTCCTAGGATGGGGTCCCACATTGGGCTACCCTCAGGGAGCCTGCTTCTCCCTTTGTCTCTGTCTCTGCCCCTCTTTCTTTCCCTCTCTCTCTCTCTCTCTGTGTGTGTGTCTCTCATGAGTAAATAAACAAAATCTTTTTTTAAAAAAGCAGATGTAATTTTAATCTATATTTCTTTGGCCTTAGTTCCCCCTATCACCTGGGTCTTCTCTCCCTCCCTGCATCTCTTGGTTCGTTGGCCTTTGGTGGTGAAGAATCCAAAGGATATGAGGCAGGAGGAGAGTGAGATGGGATTAAGCCAATGAAGTAATTTCCCAGGGAGCTTGGGTAAGAGAAGTGCAGCAGGCGGAATGAAGTGAGAAAGTCAGGTTCTTGTCTCACGGAGTTGAAGAATGAATCTGGTGGACAAAGAAGAGTAAGTAAAGTGACAGGAGTTTATTAAGCAAGGATACCGAGAAAGCTCTCAGGAGTGGGAGGGGCCCAGGCTGGGTTGCCCACATGGGCCTCCACTGACCGTTTTTCATTTAGAACTGATCAGGGAGCTTGTGGCCTTCTCATTCTTGGGATGTCTTGGTTTGAGTAAGGACTAGTGATAACATCTTTAACGGTTTACTTCTTTTTAGAGTCTGGTTATTCTTTGTTGGGCACAGAGGACTGTCCTAAAAAAGACCCTCTCTACCCATACCTGGGACAGGGTGGTCTCGTTTGTTTCTTTATTTCTGGTTTCCTTACATCTCAGCATCCTTAGGATCTTTGTGAGCCTGAATCTGTAGCCCCCTACCTATTTCTCCCTACCTAGACTCTCCTGTCCCTCAGTCAAGAACAGGAGAGATGTGGCTCTGAGAAAAGGTGCACTAAGAAACATTGTCACAGTTTCAATGTGCCCTCCCCATGATTTGTGAGACCCAATTACTTCCAAACTCCTTTTTCCTCCTTTTTGTTTTGGATGGCAATGCTGCTCTGTGACTGACCTACACGATCAATGACTCGGTAACAGTTCAGCTCTGTGCAGAGAACCCAAGGGTCCTCTGGGGAAGTATGAAGGAGAACTGTGGACTTGCTTGTTTTGCCCTCAGAAATCAGCATTAAGACTACAGGTAGTCCTCTGGGACATAGATCGAAACCCGGTGGGGATGGAGCCTGTCTCTGTACCTGCCATATAGAAGGCCAAATAGACTTCTTTTGGAAACGGATGGTGTTGAATAAATAGGAGAATCTCTGTATGCTGGGTCTGTTTCAGGTCACTGATTCATACTTAGGGAACTGGTTCTCTGAACAAGTCCTGGGAAAACGTATCCTAAGTTATTTGAAAGGAGTAGTAAGGTAGATAAGGAGTTCAGAATTGAGAAAAATATTTAAATCATGTGAGGAAAGTAGAGGTGTTGATCCCGCAAGTGGGTTTCTTGCAATTTACTCACTTATAGCTCGTATATTCTGAACAGAAAAAAGAAAGGGAAGGAACCGCATGTGCTCGAGGTCATCAATTTCATCTATAAAAAGGAAATAATACCGCCTGTCGCGCAACACTGTCATGAGGACTAGAAGTGACGGCTGTTGATGTAAAGACTTGCTAGGTCCAGTCACCATAAAATGTAAAAACAACACACTTTATTAATATAGCAAATACCAATACAGCTGCAATATACATTTTCTTATTTATTATTTATTTATTTATTTATTTATTTATTTATTTATTTATTTATTATTTGAGAGAGCGAGACAGAGGGAGAGAGAGGCAGAGACAGAGACAGAGGGCGAAGCAGGCTCCATGCAGGTAGCCTGATGTGGGACTCCATCCTGCATCTCCAGCATCCCACACTGGGCTGAAGGCAGCGTTAAATCGCTGAGCCACCGTGGCTGTCCTGCAATATATTTGTTAAAAATATATTTTATTTATTTATTCATGAGAGGGAGAGAGAGAGAGAGCGAGAGAGAGAGAGAGAGAGGCAGAGAGACAGAGACACAGGCAGAGGGAGAGGCAGGCTCCATGCAGGGAGCCCGAAGTGGGACTCCATCCTGGGTCTCCAGGATCATGCCCTGGGAAGAAGGCAGTGCTAAGCGGCTGAGCCACCCAGGCTGCCCATTTTCAGTTCTTCTTAAAACACACAATTTGACTTCTTTCTAGCAAAGTTTTATGCGAGTTGGTGTACCTATCAATTAAAAGCTGTAGGGTATGGATCCCAGACTGCCCCTAAGGTGCATGTTCAGAGCCCTCCAGGTGCAGCCTGGAAACCACTGAGCTTGTCTGAGGCCACATCCACAGCTATGGGAACCAAGTGCCAGAGGCAGTCACGATTTACTGGATCAGAAACCCAGTTCTCTCCTGAAACATCTGAGTCAGGGAATTGGTTTGTCTCAGGGCAGGGTGAAAAAAGCTTACACTATCAGGATTTCTCTCATCCAGAGAAAAATGCTTAGCGTTTTTTTGTCTGTTTCTTTTTTCTCATGTTGTTTGGCTATTTCTCTTGTCCTATTGCCCTACTTCGTTTGGTAATTAGTTTTGGAAAGAAACCGCTCACATAATGAAAATGATCTAGAAACTCAAGTTAACAAAATATTCTAGCCAGTGTGGATATGTGTGATTCACAGTTGCTTGAAGCCTACAGAATTTGTTTACACAAATTAATACCAACTTTTAATAAACAGACTTTACTGTACACTGCTAAAAATATTCCCTGTCAGAGGGGCAAGACAGCCAAAGAGTATGGTCCCCAAGTCACCTGTCCCCACCAAATGACCTAGCTAACTTTCAAATCATCCTGAAAAACCTATGAATTCAGCCTGATATTTAAAGAGAGAACAGCTGGAATGCTACAGTGAGAAGAGTTGGCATTTCTATCAAGGCGGTTCCCACCTGGGCCTCACTTGGACCTGGTGACTGTGGTTCCCACCTGGGCCTCAGCCAGACCTGGTGACTCTAGTCCCCAACTGGGCCTCACCTGAGCCTAGTGACTCTGGTCCCCATCCGGGCCTCATGTGGACCTGGCGACTGTAGTCCCCACATTGGCTTCACCTGGACCTGGTGACTGTGGTCTCCACCTTCACCTCACCTGAACCTGGTGACTCTGGTCCCCACCCAGGCCTCACCTGGACATGGTAGCTATGGACTTCATCTGGACCTGGTGACTGTGGTCCCCACCTGGGCCTCACCGTACCTGGTGACTGGGCTCCTCAGCTACCAATGACTAGGATCCAGAATGGACCCTTAGTTGCTACTGACACCAGGACCATCCCCAGGGTCTCACTTGTTCCTGGTGACTATGGTCCTTGTCTGGGCTGACCTGACTCATCCTTGGCTCTGATCGTATGGTCTCCCCTATCGTGAGTGTGTATTGTCTATGGTCCCTTCTGGGCCTCACCTAATGGTACTGGGCCACGATATTGGCCCTTTGCAAGGCCAGTAGGTTCTCTGAGTCCTCCTGCACGGTGCTGCAATCCAAACACATCGAAGAATGACGGCACATGAATACCTTCCGAGGACACATGCGTCCGGGTGCTCCCTGTGGGCAGGTCCCCGTCCGTCTGACCGGAGCCAGAGACAACCCCATAGCCCTGAGGGACACAGGCTGGGCTGGAACATCACACACGGGCCCTCACTGCCTGTCTTTTGCTCGCCCACCTACAGTCCACCTTCCCAGCCACTGTCCCAGGACACGCCATCACCCTGGGATCACAGAGCGCTCCCACCCCGGTATCAGGAGCACACGGGCGGAGGACCCAGGAGGCTCTGGCGAATGCCGATCTGATGCTCTGATGCTCGGGGTGATGTCTCTCAGCCCGGGGGAGATCGAAGGTTTCTCTGAGATTCCACAAACACAACGACCGAGGGGAGAAAGCAATGGACTGGACTTCATCAAAATTAAAACCTGATGCCAGCAAGAGTGCCACCACACTCCCCACCCTGAGGGCAAGGATGCCTGAATATCCTGAGGGGGGGCCTGGGGGGAGCACCAGGGACTCCGCCCACATTCCAGTGCATGAAGAGCAAGCCTGCTCACAGGCCAGGGGGACCCAGCAGGCCCTGACTGACCTCCCCTCACCACATGGTGGGGCGGGGGGTGGGGTGTCATCCCTGTCGGGGTCCATGCATCTAGGACGAGCCTGGAAAGGTCATGTATTGGGTCTCCCTGCATAGCACAGGCCTTACAGGGGAGCGGGGGTTCCAGGGAGCTGCCGGTCTCTGACTGCAGCCTCCTTCCCTGGACAGGGCCTTAGGGGGCCGCCCTCACCCCATGGGGCTGTGGAAGGGCTGCAGGAGCTGTTCACGGTCATCTCATTGGGGTCGGGGTGTTTTGGACCCCAGCCTGGGAGGCCAGCGCCCCCACCCAGACCCACAGGCCCCAGAGTGGCCCCCGGGGAGCAGGCATCAGCGGCCACTCACCTGTGACCTGTCGCTGTGTGAGCGCCTCCTCTTTATGCACCGGGTACTGGGGAGAGTGGGAGAGTTGGTGTACTGGGGAGAGTGGGAGTACTGGGGAGAGTGGGGGTACTGGGGAGAGTGGGGGTACTGAGGAGAGTGGGAGTACTGAGCTACTGGGGAGAGCAGGAGAGTCCGGTCGCTGTGAGCCAGATCCAGAGCACGAGTGCTTCCGAAGCTCTGCAGACGCACAGTGAGCGCCATGCAGCGATGGAACCCGGGGGTGGCACAGTTCCGCCCACAGTGGGGTCCCGCATCATGACTGTGGGCAGGCGGGGTCCAATCAGCACTTAGCCCTTCACCCTGAAGGCGGAGGGTCCCGGGGGGAGGGTCCTGTCCCCACGCCAGGCGGGAGGGGGATGCAGGCACCTTCCCACATCCTCAGTTCCCATCCTTGGGCCCTGCAGGCCTCCCACCATTCTAGGTAGACTGGGGGTCACAGATGTCCCCCCGACCCCCAGAGTTCACAGCATGGGGTTGCACTTAACATTCGAGGGGCTCTTGCATGGTTCAGTCGGTTCCACGTCGACTCTTTAGTTTGGCTCAGGTCAGGATCTTGAGGTTGTGGCGTGGAGCCTCGCGTGGGGCTCGGGCTCCGTTGGGTGAGGAGTCCGCTCCAGCTTCCCCCTCTCCCTCTGCCCCTCCCTACTGCACCCTTTCTCAAGTAAATCTTCTAAAAATTAACATGAAGTCACGTGAGCATCTTTATCCCCTCTGCAGAGGTGCCTTCGTGTGTGTAAGGACCCTGTAAATGCCTTTCACGGACCCACCGGGAGTCCTACCAGAAACCCCTTTTCCTTGATATTTATTGAAGTACAGTCAACACACAACGTGACAGTAGTTTCAGGGCTACAACTAGTGACTTGACAATTCTGTGCCTTATTCAGCTCCCCCCACGAGAAGCGGCGTCACCGTCTGTCCCCGTACAAAGTTGTCACAACAGTACTGACTCCATTCCCTAGGCTGTACTTTCTAAATTTCTGTGACTTATTTTATTTACGATCCAGACGCTTATAGCTGTTACTATCGTTCATCTACATTGCCCATGTCCTACCCACGGCCCCTCTGTCCATCAGTCAGCAGGATCCATCACATTAACCAGAGAAAGGACATGGGGCAGCCCCGGGTGGTTCAGCAGTTTAACGCCTGCCTTCAGCCCAGGGCGTGATCCTGGAGTCCCGGGATCGAGTCCCACGTCGGGTTCCCTACACGGAGCCCCCTTCTCCCTCTGCCCGTGTCTCTGCCTTTCTCTCTCTGCCGCTCTCTCTGTATGTCTCTCAAGGATATATAAATAAAATCTTTAAAAAAAGAAAAACGAGAGAAAGGACAAAAAGCATACGATCCTCTCAAGAGTTGCAGAAAAAGCATTTGACAAAGTACAACATCAAAAGCCTAGTGGGTTTTGAGGAAATGTCAATCAACAGAATAAAGTTCCGCTAGGAAGGCCCGCAGCTGACATCGTCTTCAAGGGTGAAAACCTGAAATCGTCTCCCCTAAGAGCAGGAACAAGCCAAGGAGGTCCCCTCTCAGTGCTGGAAGTCCTAATGTAGTCAACAGACAGGAAACAGCAAAGGTTCCACTCCTGGAAGGGGGACGTCACACTGTCCCTATTTGTTGAAGACGCGGTGCTAGAAACAGGAAACCCGAGAGCCCCCACCAAAACCTGTTAGAACTAATGATTGAATTCAGTAAATTCATGGGACACCAACTGAACCTACAGAGCTCAGTAGCCTTGCTGCGTCCTGACAATGAGCACTCAGGAACGAAATGAAGGACGTGACTCCCTTCTCAGGAGCATCACAGAGACTAAATAATGAGACTGAACGAAAGGAGCACAAGACTTGTGCACTGAGCCATACCAGGCTCTGGGAGGCCGTCCTGGGCTCGTGGGGTGGAAGCCTCCTCTTGTGAAAATGTCCACAGTTCCTGAAGCCACCCTCGGTTTCAATGTCATTCCTATCAAAATCATGGTGGTAGATCCTAGAAGTAGGAAAACAAACAAACAAACCCTAACATCCGTCAGCCCCCACAAATGACCCCGGACAGCAAATCAGTATTGGAAAAGCAGGACAGAGTGGGACGCAGCACTTTCCTATTTCGAAGGATGTCACAGAGACACAGGATAAAGCAGTGTGGTTCTCGGCCCCCTGCTGGCTCTGTCAGTTAAGCATGGACTCCTGACCTCACCTCAGGTCCTGATCTCGGGGTCGTGAGTTCTAGCCCTGGGCTGGGCCAGGCACGAGGTGTGGCGCCTACTTAGACCCACAGGGGGTGGTTCCAGCATAAGCTGAAGGAGCAGAACAGGGAGTCCAGAAGGAAATGTGCTCTGATACAACTGATTTTGTTTAACTTAATTTAAACCCAATTAATTAATGTATAGTGTATTATACTTTCAGAGGTAGAATTCAGGGATTCACCAGTTGGAGAGAACAGCAGTGCTCGTGACATCACCTGCCGTCCTTCGTGCCCATCCCCCGTTATCCCCTCCCCCGTTCCCCTCCAGCGACCCTCAGATTGTTTCCAATGATTCAGAGTCTGTATTTCCTGCATCTGTTTTCATCTTATTCGTTTTTCCTTCCCTTCACAGATGTTCATCTGCTTTGCTTCTTTAATTCCACCTATGAATGACACCATAGGGTCATTGTCTTTCCCGACTGACTTATTTCACTTAACAGGATCCCTCTAGTTGTATCCGCGTCATTGCAAATGGCAAGATTTCCTTCTCTTTGATAGCAGTACCATTCCTCTCTCTATGACCATCATCTATCTCCCATCCTCTATCCATCATCTGTCTGAAGGCACCGAGGCTCCTCCCTCAGTGTGGCTACTGTGGACCCGGCTGCTGTGGACATCGGGGCGCAGGTGTCCCGCCCGGCGTTTCATTGCATCTGTATCTTCAGAGTGAGCTCCAGGCCGTGCACCTGCCGGTCGCAGGGCAGCTCTATCGGTAAGTTCCTGAGGAGCCTCGGCACTGTTTCCAGGGCAGCTGCACCAGCCCGCAGTCCCGCCCACAGTGGAAGAGGGTTGAGTGAGTCTTGGCGGACACGGTAAAAGTCTGGTCCACATTTCATTTCGCGTCCTGTGGGCTCCAATTCCTTGTCCTTAAGTATTTCTGGGGAAGCCGGGTGTTGTGCTCCATTTCAGCACGACATTTCCGAAGCTCATAGTGTTGGACCCTAGCTCACGGGGGCCAACGTGTCCCGGTAGACGCCCCAGAGACTCAGACCCCAGACAGGCAGATGCAACTAGCAAGAGGGTTTTTTTTTTTTTTTATGACAGTCACAGAAAGAGAGAGAGAGAGAGGCAGAGACATAGGCAGAGGGAGAAGCAGGCTCCATGCACCGGGAGCCCGACGTGGGACTCGATCCTGGGTCTCCAGGATCGCGCCCTGGGCCAAAGGCAGGAGCTAAACCGCTGCGCCACCCAGGGATCCCTAGCAAGAGGGTTTTATTGAACGTTTGCGCAAATGGGCCCTCGGCCTCAAAGGTGGAAGAGCCCCGATTGGCAATTACAGGCATCTTTTAAAGGCAAACCGCGGGATTAGCATAGCATTCGGGTGAAGACAGGATTGATTTCTTTGAAGGTCAACATGAACATGTTCAGGGACTTTCCAGTCAGGGCGTGGGGGGGGAATGGTTTTCTTTTCTCGGAAAAACCACAGAATGTTTTTCGTTGCTTAAATTCCGGGAAGGCGCCTGGATGTGCTGCCTCTGGGTTAGGCGTGGTCCTAAATTTTCCCCGGGGGTGGGGGGGTGGGGTTGGGTTTCTTCAATAGGTCTCAGCTGGAGCCTGGAAGGAGGCAGGTCCCGCTCTGGGCCTGGGGACGCCGCCTCCCTCACCGCCTCCTTCAGCGCCTGAGCCCAGGCCCGAGTCAGGGGGCGTGTGTACGCAGTAGGCCTCGTCCGTCAGCAGTAACAGGAGCCGGTCTGTGCTCTGGCTGCCTGAGGAGGACGTGGGGCTGCGTCCAGGCTGACAGGAGCCCCGGCCTCCTCAGGACCCGCAGGTAGGCTTCAGGACCATGTGGAGCCGTGTCCTCGCTGACAGGAGCCTGGTCTCCTCAGGACCCACGGTGAGACTTCAGGAAGATGTGGGGCCGCTTCCTCGCTGACAGGAGCCCCAGCCTCCTCAGGACCCGCGGTGAGTTTTCGGGAAGATGTAGGGTCACGTCCACGCTGACAGGAGCCCCGGCCTCCTCAGGACCCACGGTGAGTTTTCGGGATGACGTGGGGCCGGGTCTACACTGACAGGAGCCCCGGCCTTCTCAGGACCGGCGGGTAGGCTTCAGTCCCATGTGGGGCCGCGTCCACGGTGACAGGAACCTGGCCTCCTCAGAACCCGCAGGGAGGCTTCCGGAGGATGTGAGACATAGTCCACAGTGACAGGACCCCCCTCGTCCTCAGGACCTGCTGTCTATGACTCAGGAAGACATGGGGCCACGTCTGCCATGACAGGAGTCCGGCTTCCTCAGGACCCGCTGGAGGACCCTGGAGGCGCTGTTCGGAGTCACATCACATCCACGTCAGCAGCAGCTACTCAGAACGACAAGGTAAGTGAATGGGGACAATTGAGATAGGGTTAGGGTTTAGGGTGAGCAATATGTGGTTAGGGTGAAATTAGATGATATGGATTAGTGATCATGGTTATGCGTTCGAGTTCCTGGTTAGGGTGAGAGATGGGGGAAGGGTCAAGAGTTAGGAGTAAGGTACGGATTTGGGATTAGGAAACTGAGTTAGGGAATGGATAAGGGTGATGTTACAGATAGGTTATAGGGTTTAGGGTTAAGGAATGGGGGAGGGAATACTTTCAGAGATACAGCGGGGGATGGGGTTGAAGTTTAGGGTTAGGGCTTAAGGCAGGGGTTTGGGCTAGGTTTAGGGTACAATTAGGGATTAGGGTACGGGTTAGGGTTAGGGAACGGGTTAGGGAACGGGTTAGGGTTAGGGAACGGGTTAGGGGTTAGGGTTAGGGAACAGGTTAGGGTTAGGGGTTAGGCTTAGGGTTAGGGTTAGGGAATGGGTTAGGGAATGGGTTAGGGTTAGGGGTTGGGGTTAGGGTTAGGGTACTGGTTTGGTTTAGGGTTAGGGTAAGCGTTTGGATTAGGGTTAGGATACTACTTCAAATGATCGATTTTGTCTGTCTCGTGTACTTTTCCTTGTTACGAGCAAGCAGGTAAAAAAAAAAGGAAAGAAAGAAAGAAAGAGAAAGAAGAAAGAAAGAAAGAAAGAAAGAAAGAAAGAAAGAAAGAAAGAAAGAAAGAAAGAAAGAAAGAAAGAAAAAGATGAAAAAAGGTCTATAGGTTAAACTTTTACAATACCTTCCCAAATTTTTGGTGACCTGGAACTTTGAAGGTGTAACTAGCTTAATTGATAAATTGGGTTCAGTTCACCGGATACCTGGCGTCTGTCTTTCCAACAGAAGGTAAAATACTAGAGTGTGAGTCAATGAGACACCCAAGGGGTTTTTTTTTTGTTTGGTGGTGTTGTGTTTTCCTCCTCCACCCCTTGCCCTTTTCTTCCTTCTCCCCTCCCCCCACCTCAGTTTTTGTGTTTCTCTTTTGTCTGATTCAGGAAAACTGCAGATACCTGGGTGTGTTAGTAAACGTGTTTCAGGTTTGTTTGTTTCTTTTTTCCTTCCTCTTTTTTTTAAATTTTAATTCACAATTCATGAGACATACACACACACACACACACACACACACAGGCAGAGACACAGGCAGAGGGAGAAGCGGGCTCCCTGCAGGAACCCCCGATGTAGGACTCGATCCCAGGACTCCAGGATCACGCCCTGGGCCGAAGGCAGGTGCTAAACCGCTGAGCCACCCAGGGATCCCCTGTTTCGTGCTTCCTTAACAATTGTATCATACAGGGCAGCCCCTGTGGCTCAGCGTTTTAGTGCCACCTTCAGCCCAGGGCGTGATCCTGGAGTCCCGGGATCGAGTCCCACGTCAGGCTCCCTGCATTGGAGCCTGCTTCTCCCTCTGTGTCTTTGCCTCTCTCTCTCTCTCTCTCTCTCTCTCTCTCTCTCTCACACACACACACACACACACACACACACATCAAATCTTAAAAAAAAAAAAATTTGTGTCCTACATGTTAGGTTTTTACAAAATGAACAGCGGAGAAATAACAAAAAACCAGCAGAACCAGGCAGTAGGTTCGAGAGTGCTTTAATGGGGAGCGCTCCTGGGCGAGGTTCCATGACTCGGAGAGGTGGCCAGAGACAGGGAAGTCGCGCGGGGTTGGGGACTGTGGGGGTTTTTAAGCCTTCTTGGTTCCAGCTCTGGATCCGGGTGGGTCCCTTGCCAAATTAGACAAGGGAACACTGTGTCCTTAGGTGATTGGCTGGGGGGGTGGGGTGGGGGGTAGTATCGGGGGAGGGGGTGGGGGTGGGGGTGGGGGTGGTTCCTGGCTGGAAAGTCCTGGATGGAAAGTTTCGGTTTCCCATCTAGGCTTCGACTTACTGGAGATGATGTGGTGGTCAGGGCTGCTGCTTTGACGGGAAGATCAGCCATTTTGACCCAGTTTGAGATGTCCGCCATTTTGGGTGCCCCTGTCTCTCAGCCAGCCCAACAATACATACGCATACACACACACACACACACACGTGTTTCTAAAAACTATCACATGTATTCATCCATTTGACAATCTAAGGATTTCTGGTATGATAGGCAATGTGCCCGTGGTTCCTACTGGCTTTTCACCAGAGACTGAGGTTTCTAGGAGTTAACAGTCTGCCGCCTGGGTGGCTCAGCGGTTGAGGGGTTGAGCATCGGCCTTTGGGTCAGGGCCCAATTCTGGGGCGGCGGGGGGGGGGGGGAGTGTCCGAGTCCGGACCCATTTCCACATCTGGCTCCCTGTGGGGAGCCTGCTTCTGCCTATGTCTCTGTCTCTGTCTCTCTCTCTCCCTTCCCCCTTCACAAAGTGCTCTCTCTCTCTCTCTCTCTCCTCTCTCCTCGCTCAAAAAGTGTAAAATAAGTACAATTTTTAAAAATCTGCCACATGGAATCGAGACTACTGGTTAACGACAAGGAAAACAACCTCTGTGTGTGAGATAGTAGGAGACATGTACAAAATGCGGGTGGTGGTGGTGGTGGTGGTGGTGGTGGTGGTTAAAGAAAATGAATCTGTCCTGAAATGACTCTGGCTTTTTTTTTTTTTTTAAGATTTTATTTACTTCTTCATGAGATGAGAGACACAGGGACAGGCAGAGACAAGGGAAGCAGGCTCCATGCGAGGACCCTGATATGGGACTCAGTCCCAGGAGTCTGGGATCACGCCCTGAGCCCAAGCCAGACTATCAAAGGCTGAGGCACACGGGCGTCCCAAAGCCCAGCTATTTAGAGAAAGAACACTTAAGACTGACGGAACGGGGGATCCCTGGGTGGCGCAGCGGTTTGGCGCCTGCCTTTGGCCCAGGGCGCGATCCTGGAGACCCGGGATCGAATCCCACGTCGGGCTCCCGGTGCATGGAGCCTGCTTCTCCCTCTGCCTGTGTCTCTGCCTCTCTCTCTCTCTCTCTCTCTCTCTGTATGACTATCAAAAATAAATAATTAAAAAAAAAAAAGACTGACGGAACGGAAAAAGAAATTATAGAAGGGATTTCTGAAGGAGATTTTTGAGATTTGTTTTTTGTTTTCTTTTTTTTTTTTCGATTTTATTTATGTATTCATGGGAGAGAGAGAGAGACAGAGAGACAGAGACAGACAAAGAGAGACAGAGACAGAGAGAGAGAGAGAAAGGAAGAGAGACAGAGACAGAGAGAAGGGGAGAGAGACACAGAGAGAGACAGGCAGAGAAAAGAGAGGCAGAGAGATAGAGACAGAGAGAGACAGAGAGATAAAGAGAGACAGAGACGGAGAAAGCGAGACAGAGACAGAGAAAGAGAGAGAGACAGGGAGAGAGAGAGAGAGAGAGGCAGAGACACAGGCAGGGGAAGAAGTAGGCTCCACTGGGGAGCCCGATGCGGGTCTGGATCCCAGGACCCCTGGGATCAGGCCCTGAGCCAAAGGCAGACCTTCCAGCACCGCTGAGCCACCCAAGGCGTCCCAGAAGCAGACTCTTTGAAAAGTAATTGTAGGTGTGGTCAGGACGGACTGAGATTGGGAGAAGTGGGTTTTACTAGTATACTGGTGTACAACTGAGATTTGGCTCTTCTCTCTGCTAAAATGACGAGATTCTCTTGCATTGGTAGTCTACTCTTGATAAGAGTGTGAACAGAGAAGAAAAGACAAAGACAATGTGCTTTTTTGTTTGTTTGTTTGTTTGGCTTGGCTTGGCTTGGTTTGGTTTGGTTTGGTTGGGGTTTTTTTGTTTGTTTGTTTTTGGGTGTGTGTGTGTGTGTGTGTGTGTGTGTGTGTGTGTTTCTCCCTTTACCTGCCCAGAACAGCAAGGTTTTTAGATTCCTTTTTTTTTTTTTTTTTGGTGGTTGTTGTTGTTGTTGTTTAACTTTTTCTGTTATTTACTTATTTATTTTATTTTTTGGATTCGTTTTTATCCGGTCTTCCCCTACGTAAGAGTGAACACTTCTCCACGTTAAAGGAGCTTCATTTTGGGGGACAACTCTAAGAGCACCTGTAGAATCTCCTAGGGGCCACCTTGGCGAAAGAGACAATGAAGATTTCCGTTTTGTTATGATCGTGATCTTGGCATGTGCCTTGAAAACTTCTGAGATGTTTTTGGTTGGCTGGTTGGCTGCCTGGCTGTCTGTCTACGGGTTCCTTCATCCGTTCGTGGATTCTCAGCGGATCCCAGAATGCCAAACCCTAAATAGAGTCTCTTGACTACTATAGGTCGTTTACCTGTTATGGGAAGGACCATGAGAAGCACTGTCAGACAAAGAATCATAAGCCCTCTTAGATTATATTGCGTGGGTGAATGCTGCCGGTGTTCCAAACACGAAATGAAATTCCTAAACTTGTAACGTGTCCTGGTAGAGTGCCATCCCTCCACATTCGAACTGTTTAAATGCTCTGCGTGCGTGCCTGCGTGTGTTGTGTGTGAGTGTGTGTGTGTGTGTGTGTGTGTGTGTGTGTGACAGAAACTGGTCGGATTTTCCTCTCGACTGCATTATAATGAATTCTCATCGGGTCTTTAGGCACGTCCGTCCGTGGGTGACCTCCCTGTCACGTGCAGGTGTTGTTCGGAAGGTCTTGCAACAATACGGTCTGCCTTTCAGAAGCTTCGCGGAAAGCACTCTGGACGAATCCCGGTGTCTGGTCATCCTGAGATCGTCCAACTACATACAGTAGGAGTTGCCGGAACTAATGAAAAAGCTGCATGGAAGCCGAACAGAAAGGAACAACGTGGAACTGAATGAGTTCCAAGAAACCCTGAACAGAGTTCAGAAACTCTCAGTGAGTCATCTTCCTTTTTTTTTTGGCGATTGTTAAATCCTCTTCAGAAGGTCGGTGGGAATCCGTTCTCATTGTAACCAGACACCGTTGGAAGGATCCCCTGTATCACCAAGGCCTTCCCTGAGTAGAATGGCGTCTGTTTCTCTTTCTTTCGACCTCCCCCAGTCCCCACGCCGCCCTCCCCTCCGCCCTCCCCTCCACCCTCCCCTCCCCCCCCCCCCCGCCCCCCCCCCCCCCCCCCCCCCCGGGTCCATTTGTCAAAGTGATCTCTACTCCCAAGGTAGGGCTCGCACTCACGACCTGGAGGTCAAGAGCCGTGCTCTCTACTGACCGAGTGGGCCACGGGCCCCTGGAATCGCATCCTAAGACTCAGATAGGATCGGACAGCCTGGAGACACTCAGATCCACTTCTCGGGGAGCCAGCCGAGCCCCTCGGAAACCCTGAGCCTGATACCTTCCTTCCAGAGGTCGCCACGGCCTCACTGGGCGAGTCAAGAGTGCCACCTCCTGGCGGACGAAACCGAGAGTCAGCTGCTTTACCTCAGCGAGCCTCCCAGGTTGCCCCTACAAGGTGCTTGGAAATGCTGAGGCTCAACAACACCGGAACCACAACAACCGGAAGAACAGAAAAGAAGAGCCAAAGGGATGCTGAAGTTCTTCCTTCTGGCCTTGCCTTTACAGGCGTGTGCCGTCTGCGACCACGCCTGTCTCCGAGGACAGGAAGAAAAGAGTCCAGATGGCTGAACCGGGGTTCTGCACTCTGCGGACCACAGGAACCCCCTCCAGCCTGACCCAGGAACTCCCTTACTCTGAGCCAGGGACAGGGGGTCTTGTTTTGTGTTTCGGTTGTGGTCCAAAAGACAGGCGTCACCTACGGTGGAACCTTGTAACCCTTTCTAAGCCTAGAGTCGCTCAGCGGCATTACATACCTTCACACATCCTCCTCGCCAAGTTATCTGTCCATTCCATTTTTTAACTCTCTTTTTTTTAATTTTTAAAATTTTATTTATTTATTTATCTATTTATTTATTTATTCATTCATTTATTATTCATTCATTCATTCATTCATTCATTATTTTTAAGGATTTTTTTTTTAGTCAGGGAGAGAGAGAGAGAGAGGGAGAGAGAGAGGCAGAGACACAGACAGAGGGAGAAGCAGGCTCCATGCAGGGAGCCCGATGTGGGACTGGATCCCGGGTCTCCAGGATCACACCACAGGCTGCAGGCGGCGCCAAACCGCTGAGTCACCCAGGGATCCCTTAAGTTTAATTTCTTAAACTGTATTGATCGGGCATGGGATCTCTGCCTCTCTCTCTCTCTCTCTCTCTCTCTCTCTCCTCTCTCCCTCCCTCTCTCTCTCTCTCTCTCTCTCTCTCTCTCATAAATAAATAAATAAATAAATAAATAAATAAATAAAATCTTTAACAAATAAATGAATAAATAAACTGTATTTATTCAAGGGAGATACACAGAAGGAGGCCGGGAGGCAGGCAGAGGGAGAAGCAGGCTCCACGCGGGGAGCCCGGTGCGGTGCTGGATCCCCAAAACGCTGTGATGATGCCGGGAGCCGAGTGGAAGGCAGCCGCTCAAACGCGGGTATGCCACCCGGGCACACCTCGTCCGCACCTCTTCCTTCCCACCGCCACCCACGGTCGGTCTTGCGCGTTCGTTCATCTGGTTCCCACACACAGGACCTCGTGCTCCAGGTCTATCCCTAGACACACCCTAGGATCCCCAACTAGGGAATAGGTTCAGATGGGACCGATGCTCATGGGACCGTGCTCCTGTTTGAGGACTGTCCTCGGTTGCTGTAGCGGTGGCGGCGAGACAAAGGGTCTCTCTCCACACACCGCACAGGGTGTCGCGTCACGTCGTGGGGAGATGACGCGGGAAGGACGGGTTTCGGTTGGCGGACATTTCTACATCCCATCTGGGAACCGCTCCCACCCCCCCACCCTCCGGTGTCCCGGATCTGTAGGAGTGAGGGCAGCAGGAAGCCTCCCATGGATGATATTTGCAAGTGCGCCCTTGCCTGGGGCCGGAGCCTGGGCCGGAACCGGAACCGGAACCGGACATGGAACCGGTGCAGCCTGGGTGGTTCGGAAGGCAGGCGCCTGCGGGACCGACCGGTGGCCAGCGTGTGGGGGTGGGCGCGTGGGCGGGTGCGGGGCATGCCCCGAGTGGGGCAGATGTCCCCATCCCAAGGAGGCGGAGGAGGAAAGCCACCCCAAGGCCCCTCTTTGGCGCCCCGTCCTGCCGTCCTGTGTCAGGAAACGCTACTGACCCGGGCGGATCCGGACCAGGCTGCGACCCAGCTGCCCTGCGATCCCACATTCCTCACACCTGGACTCACCGGTGTGGCGCCTGCCTTTCCGGCTCTGCCTGCCTGCCTGCCTGCCTGCCTGCCTGCCTAACTATCTCTGCATCCAACTGGCGACTTTCAGTCCCTGAGGTTGGGGGCTTCGACTCTCTGGGTCTTGGCTAGAACCCAAACAGAGAAAGACGTTTGCCATACGATAGGTAGATACCACTTTCAATTAAGCGTCTGTGAAATGATTATGGAGGAAGGAAATTCTCAGCCTTGAACGTTTCTGGGCCCTGCTCCATTGGCTTTCACACTGACCCAGGGCCAAACGGCTCACAGAAAACTCAGCACTAGTTGGGCTCTATTTCCGTGCCACTGAATGCACGTTGCCTGTCTGCCTCCCCTGAAAAGTCAAGCAACGGGGACGCCTGGGTAGCTCCGTGTTCAGCATCTGCCTTGGGGTCAGGTCATCATCCTGGGGTCCTGGGGCCCCCGGCTCCCACTTGGGGCTCCCCGCGGGGAGCCTGCTTCTCTCCGCGTCTGTCAATGCCTGTCTCTGTGTGTCTCTCATGGTTAAATAAAGAACACCTCTAAAACAGGAAAGAATGAATGATTAATTAAAAGGACTGACTGACTGACTGACTGAACTGATCGGCTGACCGACTGACCGGCTGAATGAATGTATACATAAGCAAGCCAGGAAGCAAGCAAGCAAGCAAGCAAGCAAGCAAGCAAATGAACAAATGAAATCGATGAAGGGGTGCGTGACTGCTGGCTGGCACTGTCGGTGGAGTGTGGGACTCTATATTTCTCGGTTGCGAGGATGAGCCCTAACCTGGGTGTAAACATCGCATACACCTAAAATCTTCTGAAAATAAAAAAAAAATTAAAAGAAAAAAAGAAAAAGAAAAAGGTGGGCAGCCCGGGTGGCTCGGCGGTTGAGCGCCGCCTTCAGCCCGGGGCCTGATCCTGGAGGCCCGGCATCAGAGTCCCACGTCGGGTTCCAAGCATGGAGCCTGCTTCTCCCTCTGCCTGTGTGTCCGACTCTCTCACTCACTGTGTCTCAGGAGAAAATAAACAGAATCTTTACAAAAAGGAAAAAAAAAAGTTTGTGTTGTTTTGTTTTGTTTTGTTTTGTTTCAATCGGATCGATCGATCACTAAAAGGCAACCTGCCAAAACTGACGATGAGAAAACGGAAGAAAACCTTCCTGGTTCCCACAGAGTTCAAGCCCTACAGCGTTGCCCGTACCAAGATCAGAGAATAAACTGTCCACTCTCTACGGCGTCCCTCCTCCCGAGGACGCCCCAGCTCCTTATGGAGCATGCACACGCACGTGCACGCGCACGCAGAAAAGCGGGGCGAACGGAACCAGACCCTAGAGAACCCTGCAGCGAAGGTTGAGCACACGACACACACACACACACACACACACACACACACACACACACCCGCCAGCCACAGGAAACTCTGGCAGGCTACCCCTGGGCTGCTTAGGGGGCCTATACTTACTTGCAAGTGCTCACTGACCTGGGACACGTGGA
>NC_054840.1:30005450-30021343 GCF_018345385.1 Vulpes lagopus | reverse complement strand
TTCGATTCAAATGTTTCGATAAGATTCGATTTGATTCGATTCGAATTTTTTGATTCGATTTGGGATTCGATCCTGGGACTCCAGGGATTGCGCCCTGGGCCAAAGGCAGGCGCCAAACCGCTGCACCACCCAGGGATCCCGATTCGATTGGATTCTATTAGAATTTTTCAATTCAATTCAATTCGATTCGATTCGAATTTTTTGATACGAATTTTTCGATTTGATTTGATTTGATTCGATACGAATTATTCGATTCGATTATTTTCGCTTCGATTTGATTTTTTTTCCTTTCGATTCGTTTATTTTCGTTTCAATTCGATTTTTTTTATTTCGATTCGTTTATTTTCATTTCGATTCATTTTTTTCCTTTCGATTCCATTTTTTCTATTCGATTCGAATGGATTTGAATTTTTCTATTGGATTCGATTCGAATCGAATTTTTCTATTCGATTCGATTTTTTTCGTTTCGATTAGATTTTTTTCGTTTCGATTCGATTTTTTTCGTTTCCATTAGTTTATTTTCGTTTCGATTCGATTATTTTCGATTTCGATTTTTTTGATTCGATTCAATTTGATTCTAATTTTTTTATTCAATTTGATTCAAATTTGTCGATTCGATTTGATTCGATTCGATTCGAATTTTTCGATTCGATTCGACTTGATTCGAATTTTTCGATTCGATTCGATTCGATTCGAATTTTTCGATTCGATTCGACTCGATTTGACTTTTTCGATTCAACTCGATTCGAATTTTTCGGTTCGATTCGACTCGATTCAAATCTTTCGGTTTCAATTCGAATCGATTCGAATTTTTCGATTCGATTCTATTCGAATTTTTCGATTCGATTTGATTCTATTTGAATTTTTCTATTTCATTTGATTCGAATTTTTCGGTTCGATTCGATACGAATCGATTCGAATATTTCGATTCGATTCAATTCGATTTTTTTCGTTTCGTTTCGATTTTTTTCGTTTCGATTCGTTTTTCGTTTCGATTCGATTTTTTTCGTTTCGATTCGATTTTTTTCGTTTTGATAGGTTTATTTTCGTTTCGATTCGATTTTTTCGATGTGATTCTCACAAAGAGAATGAATCTCTCTGCCTCTCACAAAGCTTGAATCCCGTGTCCAATGAAATCCCTTGGCTGCAAAGGGTTCAGGCGGTCAGCATGTGGGAGGTTGAAGCCATAAGCTCAACCCAATGGAGTGTGCATGCCGTGGAGGCAGCTGTCCGCTAGGCGCGAAATAGACAAGCCAGTCACTTGGTTCTCTCTCTGCTCCTGTCCAGCATAGAATGAAATGTTGTGTAAGCGATCCGTACAGGCAGTCAGGATGTGGGAGCGATAGGCCATAACCTCAACTCTCGGAAGTGTGTTCGCTTTGCAGGCAGATGTCTGCTACACACTTTGATGGGAGCTAGGGACCGAGCTACACTCTCTTTGAAGAAGGACGTTTGCAATGTCTGTATTGAGATCAGATACACTTGAGGAGAATCCTGTCACTTCCACATGCTTTTCACACAACCTCTTCCGGCGCCTAACAGAAGGATGCTGGGACCTATGTCGACAGGCAGTCAGGATGCGGGAGGGTCCTGCCCTCACCAATGCTCGCACAAGGAAGCATACCTACAAGCCAGGTTGCAAGTAGCTGCGTTCGTAGGGCACTGAGAACGTAGCAGTGTTCTAAGCCAGGAGGTACCCAGAATACCACTCCACTGCAGCTGGAGACACCCTGCAGGTCTGCTTATTCCACTTGCGTCTCACAAGCCTCTGACAAACGGCTCATGGTGCAGATGTTGGAAACTCTTTCTGCAGACAGTGTGCAACTGTGAGGGACTGAGGGTGAGCTCAACTCTCCGAAGTAAGTGGCTTTTGGACAAGGCGTTCAGCTAGCTTCTCTGGAATGGCAATTAGGATGTAGCACCTGCTCACACAAGAAATACTAGGAAACCGTAGATTGAACTAGGATGCACTAGCTTGTGCCGGGCCTTTCCACTTACCTCTCACAACACTTCAGTCACTCATCGGGGCTAGCCAGTTAGGAGCGCGGTGTACCTGCAGGCAGGATGTGGGAGGGACGGGCATAGCTCAACTCTCGGGAAAATGTGTATGCTTTGCAGGCAGATGTCTGCTAGACACTTTGATGGGAGCTAGACCGAGCACACTCTCATTGAACAAGGACGTTTGCAACGTCTGTATTGAGATCAGATACACTTGAGGAGAATCCTGTCACTTTCACATGCTTTTGACACAACTTTTTCCGGCGCCAAACATAAGGATGCTGGGACCTATGTCTATGGGCAGTCAGATGTGGGAGGGTCCTGCCTGACCTCAGCTCGCACAAGGAAGCATACCTACGAGCCAGCTTTCAAACTAGCTGGCGTTCATAGGGCACTGAGAACGTAGCAGTGTTCTACCCCAGGACGGTTACCCAGAATACCACTCCACTGCAGCTGGAGACACCCTCCACGTCTGCTTATTCCACTTGCGTCTCACAAGCCTCTGACAAAACGGCTCTGGTACAGATGTTCGAAAACTCATCTGCAGGCAGTGTGCAACTGTGAGGGACGAGGGTGAGCTCAACTCTCAGAAGTAAGTTGCTTTTGGACAAGGCGTTCAGCTACCTTCTCTCGTATGGCCTTAGGATGTAGCACCGGGCTCACACAGGAAATACTAGGAAATTGCTTGATTGACCTTCGATGCACTAGTGTGTTGTCCGGGAATTTCCACTTACCATCTCACAGCACTTAAGTCACGCATCGGGGCTAAGGCATGTTAGAGATGAGTTGTCTCTGCAGGCAGATGTGGGAGGGACAGGCCATAAGCTCAACTCTCAGGGGCGTGTAATACCTGGGAGGCAGATGTCTGCTCCCTACTCATGCAGGGGAGTAAGAACCTAGCTACACTTTAATTGAACAAGGACGTTGGCATTCGCTGTATTCAACTCACATTGCCGTGAGGACAGGCATGACGCTTCCACACGCATTTCTCACAACCTCTCCCTGCACCTAAACATGAGGATGTTAGCAGCTCCACCCACAGGGGACCCGAGCGGAGGGTCCTTTGTTGAGCTCAACTCTCAAAAGGAAGCATGCCCTGAATGCAGCTTTCCACTAGCTGCGTTCTTATGGCCGTGAGAACGTACGCAGCACTGGAAGTCCAGACGTTGCGTGAATACTGCTCTACTGCACTGAATGACAGCAACCATTGAGGCCTGCAGCTTGCCAGTTGCGTCCATGAGATTCTGACAAACATGTCTAGTGAGGATGTTCGTAACTCCATGTGCAGGCAGTGTGGAACTGGGAAAGGACCGCGAGTCAGCTCACTTCACAAAAGGAAGTTCCCCTGAGAGAGAGCTTGCAACTAGGTACTCAGGGTTGGAAGTTAGTATGTACCACCCATCTGAGGTAGGAAGTCGTCAGAAGTCACTGGATTGAGCTAGAGACACTTGCCTCTCACAAAGCTTGAATCCCGTGTCCAACGAAATCTCCTTGGCTGCAAAGGGTACAGGCGGTCAGCATGTGGGAGGTGGAAGGCATAAGCTCAACCCAAAGGAGTGTGCATGCCATGGAGGGCAGCTGTCCGCCTAGGCGCGAAATTGACAAGCCAGTCACTTGGTTCTCTCACTGCTCCTGTCCCGCGTAAGAACGAAATGCTGTGCAAGCGAAAGCATACAGGCAGTCAGGATGTGGGAGGGACAGGCCACAGCTCAACTCTCGGAAGTGTGTATGCTTTGCAGGCAGATATCTGGAAGACCCTTATTGATGGGTGCTAGGACCGAGCTACACTCTCATTTGAACAAGGACGTTTGCAATGTCTGTATTGAGATCAGATACACTTGAGGAGAATCCTGTCACTTCCATATGCTTTTCACACAACCTCTTCCGGCCCCCTAACATAAGGATGCTGGGACCTACGTCTACGAGCAGTCAGGATGCGGGAGGGTCCTGCCCTGACCTCAGCTCGCACAAAAAAGCATGCCTACAAGCCAGCTTTCCACTAGCTGCGTTCTTAGGGCACTGAGAATGTAGCAGTAGTCTAAGCCAAGAGGTACCCAGAATACCACTCCACTGCAGCTGGAGACACCCTCCAGGTCTGCTTATTCCACTTGCATCTCACAAGCCTCTGACAAATGGCTCTGGTGCAGATGTTGGTAACTCTTTCTGCAGGCAGTGTGCAACTGTGAGGGACTGAGGGTGAGCTCAACTCTCAGAAGTAATTTCCCTTGGCACTAGGCGGCCAGCTAGCTTCTCTCGTATGGAAGTTAGGATGTAGCACCTGGCTAACATACGAATTACTAGGTAATCGCTGGATTGACCTTGGTGGCACTAGTCTCGTGAGCCGGGACTTTCCACGTACCTCTCACAACACTTCAGTCACGCATCGAGCCTACGCCTGTTAGGAGTGAGTTGTATCTGCAGGCAGGATGTGGGAGGGACAGGCCATAAGCTCAACTCTCAGGGGCATGTATGCCTGGCAAGCAGATGTCTGCTCCCCACTCATACAGAGTAGTTAGAACCTAGCTACACTCTAACTGAACAAGGACGTTTGCAATGTCTGTATTGGACTCAGATTCACTTGAACAGAGTCCCTGTCACTTACATATGCTTTTCACACAATCTCTTCTGACTCCTAACATAAGGATGCTGGGACCTAGGTCTATGGGCAGTCAGGATGCGGGAGGCTCCTGCCCTGACCTCAGCTCGCAGAAGGAAGCATGCCTACAAGCCAGGTTTCAACTAGCTGCATTCCTGGGGCACTGAGAGCGTAGCAGTGTTCTAAGCCAGGAGGTACCCAGAATACCACTCCACTGCAGCTGGAGACACCCTCCAGGTCTGCTTATTCCACTTGCGTCTCACAAGCCTCTGACAAACTGCTCTGGTGCAGATGTTGGAAACTCTTTCTGCAGGCAGTGTGCCACTGTGAGGGACTGAGGGTGAGCTCAACTCTCCGAAGTAAATTGCTTTTGGACAGAGCGTTCAGCTAGCTTCTCTCGTATTGCACTTAGGATGTAGCACCTGGCTCACACAGGAAATACTAGGAAATTGCAAGATTGAGCTAGGATTCACTAGTCTTGTGGGCCCAGACTTTCCACTTACCTCTCAAAACACTTCAGGCACGCATCGGGGCTAGGCCTGTTAGGAGCGCAGTGGACCTGCAGGCAGGATATGGGAGGGACAGGCATATGCTCAACTCTCGGAAGTGTGTATGCTTTGCAGGCAGATGTCTGGAAGACCCTTATTGATGGGTCCTAGGACTGAACTACACTCTCATTGAACAAGGACGATTGCAATGTCTGTATAGGACTCAGATTCACTTGAGGAGAGTCCTGTCACTTCCATATGCTTTTCACACAACCTCTTCTGGCACCGAACATAAGGATGCTGGGACCTAGGTCTATGGGCAGTCAGGATGCGGGAGGGTCCTGCCCTGACCTCAGCTCGCACAAGGAAGCATGCCTACAAGCCAGCTTTCAACTAGCTGCGTTTTTGGGCACTGAGAACGTAGCATTATGTGAGCCAGGAGGTACCCAGAATACCACTCCACTGCAGCTAGAGACACCCTACGTCTGCTTATTCCACTTGCGTCTCACAAGCCTCTGAACACCGGCTCTGGTGCAGATCTTGGAAACTCTATCTGCAGGCAGTGTGCAACTGTGAGGGACTGAGGTGAGCTTAACTCTCGGAAGTAAGTTGCTTATGGACAACGCGTTCAGCTAGCTTCTCTCGTATGGCACTTACGATGTAGCACCTGGCACACACAGAAAATACTAGGAAACCGCTAGATTGAGCTAGGATGCATTAGTCTTGTGGGCCGGGACTTTCCACTTACCTCTCACAACACTTCAGGCATGCATCGGGTTAGGCCTATTGGGAGTCCGGTATACCTGCAGGCAGGATGTGGGAGGGACAGTCCATAAGCTCAACTCTCAGAAGTGTTTATGCTTTGCAGGCAGATGTTTGGAGGGCCCTTATTTTTTTTTAATTTTTATTCATTTATGATAGTCATAGAGAGAGAGAGAGAGAGGCAGAGACACAGGCGGAGGGGAGAAGCAGGCTCCAGGCACCGGGAGCCTGATGTGGGATTCGATCCTGGGTCTCCAGGGTCGCGCCCTGGCCAAAGGCAGGCGCCAAACCACAGCGCCACCGAGGGATCCCTGGAGGACACTTATTGATGGGTGCTAGGACCGAGCTACACTCGCATTGAACAAGGACGTTTGCAATGTCTGTATTGGACTCAGATTCACTTGAGTAGAGTCCTGTCACTTCCATATGCTTTTCACACAACTCTTCTGACTCCTAACATAAGGATGCTGAGACCTACGTCTACGGGCAGTCAGGATGCGGGACGGTCCTGCCCTGACCTCAGCTCGCAAAAGGAAGCATGCCTACAAGCCAGCTTTCAACTACCTGCGTTCGTATGGCACTGAGAACGTAACAGCGTTCTAGCCAGGAGGTACGCAGAATACCGCTCCACTGCAGCTGAGACACCCTCCAGGTCTCCTTTTTCCACTTGCGACTCACAAGCCTCTGACAAACGGCTGTGGTTGCAGATGTTGAAACTCTATCTGCAGGCAGTGTGCAACTGTGAGGGACTGAGGATGAGCTCAACTCTCCGCAGTAAGTTGCTTTTGGACAAGGCGTTCAGCTAGCTTCTCTCGTATGGCACTTAGGACGTAGCACCTGGCTCACAAAGGAAATACTAGGAAACCGCTAGATTGAGCTTGGATGCACTAGTCCGGTGGGCTGGGACTTTCCACTTACCTCTCACAACACTTCAGGCACGCATCGGGGCTAGCGGGTTAGGAGCGCGGGTGTACCTGCCAGGCAGGATATGGGAGGACAGTCCATATGCTCAACTCTCGGAAGTGTATGCTTTGCAGGCAGATGTCTGGAAGACACTGATAGATGGGTGCTAGGACCGAGCTACACTCGCATTGAACAAGGACGTTTGCAATGTCTGTATTGGACTCAGATTCACTTGAGTAGACTCCTGTCACTTCAATATGCTTTTCACACTACCTCTTCCGGCACCTAACATAAGGATGCTGGGAACTACGTCTACGGGCAGTCAGGATGTGGGAGGGTCCTGCACTGACCTCAGCTCGCAAAAGTTAGCATGCCTGCAAGCCAGCTTTCAACTAGCTGCGTTCCTATGGCACTGAGAACGTAACAGCGTTCTAGCCAGGAGGTACGCAGAATACCGCTGCACTGCAGCTGGAGACACCCTCCAGGTCTGCTTATTCCACTTGCGTCTCACAAGCCTCTGACAAACGGCTGTGGTGCAGATGTTGGAAACTCTATCTGCAGGCAGTGTGCAACTGTGAGGGACTGAGGGTGAGCTCAACTCTCCGAAGTAAGTTGGTTTTGGACAAGGCGTTCAGCTAACATCTCTCGTATGGCACTTAGGATGTAGCCCATGGCTCACACAGGAAATACTAGGAAAACCCTAGATTGAGCTTGGATGCACTAGTCCCGTGGGCCGGGACTTTCCACTTACCTCTCACAACACTTCAGGCACGCATCGGGGCTAGGCCTGTTAGGACCGCAGTGTACCTGCAGGCAGGATATGGGAGGGACAGTCCATATGCTCAACTCTCGGAAGTGTATGCTTTGCAGGCAGATGTCTGGAAGACACTTATTGATGGGTGCTAGGACCGAGCTACACTCCCATTGAACAAGGACATTTGCAATGTCTGTATTGGACTCAGATTCACTTGAGTAGACTCCTGTCACTTCCATATGCTTTTCACACAACCTCTTCTGGCACCTAACATACAGATGCTGGGAACTACGTCTACGGGCATTCAGGATGTGGGAGGGTCCTGCCCTGACCTCAGCTCGCAAAAGGAAGCATGCCTACAAGCCAGCTTTCAACTAGCTGCGTTCCTAGGGCACTGAGAACGTAACAGCGTTCTAGCCAGGAGGTACGCATATTACCGCTCCACTGCAGCTGGAGACACCCTCCAGGTCGGCTTATTCCACTTGCGTCTCACAAGCCTCTGACAAACGTCTGTGGTGCAGATGTTGGAAACTCTATCTGCAGGCAGTGTGCAACTGTGAGGGACTGAGGATGAGCTCAACTCTCCAAAGTAAGTTGCTGTTGGACAAGGCGTTCAGCTAGCTTCTCTTGTATGGCACTTAGGATGTAGCACCTGGCTCACACAGGAAATACTAGGAAACCGCTAGATTGAGCTTGGATGCACTAGTCCTGTGGGCCGGGACTTTCCACTTACCTCTCACAGCACTTCAGTCACGCATCGAGCCTAGGCCTGTTAGGAGCGAGGTGTACATACAGGCAGGATGTGGGAGGGACAGGCCATAAGCTTAACTCTCAGGGGCCTGTATGCCTGGGAGGCAGATGTCTCCTCCCCACTCATACAGGGGAGTGAGAACCTAGCTACACTCTAATTGAACAAGGACGTTGGTAATCGCTGTATTCAAGTCTCATTGCCGTGACGACAGTCCTGACACTTCCACACGCATTTCTCACAGCCTCTCCCTGCACCTGACATGAGGATGTTAGCAGCTGCACCCACAGCGGGACCCGAGGCGGGAGGGTCCTTCGTTCAGCTCAACTCTCAAAAGGAAGCATGCCCTGAATGCAGCTTTCCACCAGCTGCGTTTTTATAGCCGTGAGAACCTAGCAGCACTGGAAGTCAGGACGTTGCGTGAATACCGCTCCACTGTACCGAGTGACAGCACCATTGAGGCCTGCAGCTGCCCCCTTGCGTCCCATGAGCTTCTGACAAACATGTCTAGTGAGGATGTTCGTAACTCCATGTGCAGGCAGTGTGGAAGTGGGAAGGACCCGGGAATTAGCTCATCTCACAGATGGAAGTTCCCCTGAGGAGAGAGCTTGCAACTAGGAACTCAGGGTTGGAAGTTAGTATGTACCTCCCATCTGAGGGAGGAAGTTGACAGAAATCACTGGATTGAGCTAATGACACTTGCCTCTCCCAAGGCTTGAATCCCATGTCCAACGAAATCCCTTGGCTGCAAAGGGTACAGGCGGTCAGCATTGGGAGGTGGAAGCATAAGCTCAACCCAAAGGAGTGTGCATGCCATGGAGTCAGCTGTCGCTAGCCGTGATATGACAAGCCAGTCACTTCGTTCTCTCTCTGCTCATGTCCCACGTAGAACGAATGCAGTGCAAGCGAACCGTCCAGACAGTCAGGATGTGGGAGCGATAGGCCATAAGCTCACCTCTCGGAAGTGTGTACGCATTGCAGGCAGATGGCTGCTAAACACTTATAGATGGGGAGCTGGGACCGAGCTACACTCTCATTGAACAAGGACGTTTGCCAATGTCTGTATTAGACTCAGATTCACTTGAGGAGAGTCCTGTCACTTCCATATGCTTTTCACACAACCTCCTCCGGCACCTAACATAAGGATGCTGGGACCTATGTCTCCGGGCAGTCAGGGTGCGGGAGGGTTCTGCCCTGAACTCAGCTCGCACACGGAAGCATGCCTACAGCCCCGCTTTCAAATAGCTGCGTTCTTAAGGCACTGAGAACGTAGCAGTACTCTAAGCCAGGAGGTACCCAGAATACCACTCCACTGCAGCTGGAGACACCCTCCGGGTCGGCTTATTCCACTTGCGTCTCACAAGCCTCTGACAAACGTCCCTGGTGCAGATGTTGGAAACTCTTTCTGCAGGCAGTGTGCAACTGTGAGGGACTGAGGGTGAGCTCAACTCTCCGAAGTAAGTTGCTTTTGGACGAGGCGTTCAGCTAGCTTCTCTCGTATGGCACTTAGGATGTAGCACCTGCCTCACACTGGAAATACTAGGAAATCTATGGATTGAGCTTGGATGCACTAGTCTTGTGGGCCGGGACTTTCCACTTACCTCTCACAACACTTCAGGCACGCAATCGGGGCTAGGCCTGTTAGGAGCGCGGTTGTACCTGCAGGCAGGATGTGGGAGGGGACAGTCCATAAGCTCAACTCTCGGAAGTGTGTATGCTTTGCAGGCAGATGTCTGGAGACACTTATTGATGGGTGCTAGGACCGAGCTACACTCTCATGAACAAGGACGTTTGCAATGTCTGTATTGACATCAGATACACTTGAGGAGAATCCTGTCACTTCCACATGCTTTTCACACAACGGCCTCTGGCGCCTAGCATAGGATGCTGGGACCTATGTCTCCGGGCAGTCAGGCTGCGGGAGGGACCTGCCGTGACCTCAGCTCGCACAAGGAAGCATGACTACAGGCCAGCTTTCAACTAGCTGCCTTCCTAGGGCACTGAGAACGTAGCAGTACTCTAAGCCAGGAGGTTCCCAGCATACCACTCCACTACAGCTGGAGACACCCTCCAGGTCTGCTTATTCCACTTGCGTCTCACAAGCCTCTGACAAACGGCCCTGGTGCAAATGTTCGAAACTCATTCTGCAGGGCAGTGTGCAACTGTGAGGGACTGAGAGTGAGCTCAACTCTCAAAAGTAAGTTGCCTTGGGATGAGGCGTCCAGCTAGCTATCTCTCGTATGGAACTTAGGATGTAGTACCTGGCTAACATAGGAATTACTAGGTAATCGCTGTATTGAGCTTGGAGCACTAGTCTTGTGGGCCGGACTTTCCACTGCCCCTCACAACACTTCAGTCACGCATCGAGCCTAGCCTGTTAGGAGCGAGGTGTAAACTACCACAGGCGGATGTGGGAGGACAGGCCAAAAGCTCAACTCTCAGGGCGTGTATGCCTGGGAGGTAGATGTCTGCTTCCCACTCATACCGGGGAGTTACAACTTAGCTACACTCTAATTGAACAAGGGTGTTGCAATCGCTGTATTCAACTCACCATTGCCGTGAGACAGGCCTGACGCTTCCACACGCATTTCTCACAACCTCTCCCTGCATCTGACATAGGATGTTAGCAGCTCCACTCACAGCGGGACCCGAGGCGGAGGGTCCTTTGTGGAGCTCACTCTCAAAAGGAATCATACCCCGAATGCAGCTTTCCACTAGCTGCTTCTTATGCCCTGAGAAACATAGCAGCACTGGAAGTCAGGACGTTGCGTGAATACTGCTCTACTGCACCGAGTGACAGCACCATTGAGGCCTGCAGCTTGCCCCTTGCGTCCCATGAGCTTCTGACAAACATGTCTAGTGAGGATGTTCGTAACTCCATGTGCAGGCAGTGTGGAAGTGGGAAGGACCGGGAATTAGCTCATCTCACAGATGGAAGTTCCCCCGAGAGAGAGCTTGCAACTAGGTACTCAGGTTGGAAGTTAGTATGTACCACCCGTCTGAGGGAGATAGTCGTCAGAAGTTATTGGATTGAGCTCAGAGTCACTTGCCTCTCCCAAGGCTTGAATCCCATGTCCAACGAAATCCCTTGGCTGCAAAGGGTACAGGCGGTCCGCATGTAGGAGTTTGAAGCCATAAGCTCAAACCAAAGGAGTGTGCATGCCTTGGAGGTAGCTGTCCGCTAGGCGCGAAATTGACAAGCCAGTGACTTGATTCTCTCTCTGCTCCTGTCCCGCGTAGAACGAAATACTGTGCAAGCGACCAGTACAGGCAGTCAGGATGTGGGAGCGATAGGCCATAAGCACAACTCTCGGAAGTGTGTATGCTTTGCAGGCAGATTGCTGCTAAACACTTATTGATGGGAGCTGGGACCGAGCTACACTCTCATTGAACCAGGACGTTTGCAATGTCTGTATTGGACTCAGATTCACTTGAGCAGAGTCCTGTCACTTCCATATGCTTTCACACAACCTCTTCTGCACCTAACATAAGGATGCTGGGAACCTTGGTCTACGGGCAGTCAGATGCGGGAGGGTCCTGCCCTGACCTCAGCTCGCACACGGAAGCATGCCTACAGCCCCGCTTTCAACTAGCTGCGTTCTTAGGGCACTGAGAACGTAGCAGTACTCTAAGCCAGGAGGTACCCAGAGTACCACTCCACTGCAGCTGAGACACCCTCCAGGTCGGCTTATTCCACTTGCGTCTCACAAGCCTCTGACAAAGGCTGTGGTGCAGATGTTGAAACTCTTTCTGCAGGCAGTGTGCAACTGTGAGTGACTGCGGTGAGCTCAAATCTCAGAAGTTAGCGGCCTTGGGACTAGGCGTCCAGCTAGCTTCTTTCATATGGCACTTAGAAGTAGCACCTGCCTCACACCGGAAATACTAGTAAATCTCTGGATTGAGCTTGATGCACTAGTCTTGTGGCCGGGACTTTCCACTTACCTCTCAAAACACTTCAGGCACGCATCGGGGCTAGGCCTGTTAGGAGCACTGTGTACCTGCAGGCAGGATGTGGGAGGGACAGTCCATAAGCTCAACTCTCAGAAGTGTGTATGCTTTGCAGGCAGATGTCTGGAGGACCCTTATTGATGGGTGCTAGGACCGAGCTACCCTCTCATTGAACAAGGATGTTTGCAATGTCTGTATTGGACTCAGATACACTTGAGGAGAATCCTGTCACTTCCACATGCTTTTCTCACAACCTCCTCTGGCGCCTAGCATAAGGATGCTGGGACCTATGTCTCCGGCAGTCAGGGTGCGGAAGGGTCCTGCCGTGACCTCAGCTCGCACAAGGAGCATGCCTACAGGCCAGCATTTCAACTAGCTGCGTTCTTAGGGCACTGAGAACGTAGCATTACTCTAAGCCAGAGGTTCCCAGAATACCACTCCACTGCAGCTGGAGACACCCTCCAGGTCTGCTTATTCCACTTGCGTCTCACAAGCCTCTGACAAACGGCCCTGGTGCAGATGTTCGAAACTCATTCTGCAGACAGAGTGCAACTGTGAGGACTGAGGGTGAGCTCAACTCTCAGAAGTAAGTTGCCTTGGGACTAGGCATCCAGCTAGCTTCTCTCGTATGGAACTTAGGATTAGCACCTGCTAACATAGGAATTACTAGGTAATCGCTGGATTGAGCTTGGAGGCACTAGTCTTGTGGGCCGGGACTTTCCACTGCCCCTCACAACACTTCAGTCACGCAATCGAGCCGGGCCTGTTAGGGGCGAGTGTTACCTACCTACAGGCAGGATGTGGGAGGGACAGGCCAAAAGCTCAACTCCAGGGGGGTGTATGCCTTGGAGGGAGATGTCTGGGTTCCCACTCATACCGGGGAGTTGGAACCTAGCTACACTCTAATTGAACAAGGGTGGGTTGGCAAATCGCTGTATTCAACTCCCATTGCCTTGAGGACAGACCTGACGCTTCCACACGCATTTCTCACAAACCCCTCCCGCACCTGACATGAGGATGTTAGCAGCTCCACTCACAGGGGGACACGAGGCGGATGGTCCTTTGTTGAGCTCAACTCCAAAAGGAATCATGGCCCGAATGCAGCTTTCCACTAGCTGCGTTCTCATGGCCACAAAGTGAGAACGTAGCAGCACTGGAAATCCAGGACGTTGCGTGAATACCGCTCTAGTGCACCGAGTGACAGCACCATTGAGGCCTGCAGGCTTGCCCCTTGCATCCCATAGCTCTGACAAACATGTCTCGTGACATGTTCGTAACTCCATGTGCAGGTAGTGTGGAACGGGGAAGGACCGCGTGTCAGCTCATCCACAGAAGGAAGTTCCCCCTAGAGAGAGCTGCAACTAGGTACTCAGGGTTGGAAGTTAGGATGTACCACCCATCTGAGGGAGATAGTCGTCAGAAGTTATTGGATTGAACTCAAGACACTTCCTCTCACACAGCTTGAATCCCGTGTCCAACGGAAACCCCTTGGGCCCTGAAAAGGGTACAGGCGGTCAGCATGTGGATTTTTTGTGGCCATAAGCTCAACCCAAAGGAGTGTGCATCCCTTTGGGGGCAGCTGCCGCTAGGCGCGAAATTGACAACCCGTCATTTGGGTCTCTCTCTGCTCCTGTCCCGCGTAAACGAAATGCGTGCAAGCGAACCGTCCAAGCAGTCGGGAAAAGGGGAAAGCGTAGGCCATAAGCTCACCCTCGGAAGTGTGTACGTTTTTGGCGGGCCCAAAAGTCTGGGGGACAGTTAATGATGGGTGCTAGGACCGAGCTACACTCTTCCATTGAACAAGGACATTTGCAATGTTTGAAATTAACTCAATTCACTTGAGCAGAGTCCTGTCACTTCCATATCCCTTTTCACACAACCCTTCTGGCAACCTAACATAAGGATGCTGGGACCAAAGGTCAAACGGCAGCCCAGGATGCGGGAGGGCCCCTGCCCTCCCTCACTCGCCCCAAGGAAGCACCCTACAGCCCGTTTTCAAGTAGCGCGTTCTTAGGCACTGAGAACGTAGCAGTACTCTAAGCCAGGGGGGTACCCAGAATACCACTCCACTGCAGCTGGAGACACCCTCCGGGTCGGCTTATTCCACTTGCGTCCACAAGCCTCTGACAAACGCTCTGGTTGAAAAACGCTTTCTGTAGGCATTTGTGCAATTTTGGGGGGGACTGGGGGTTAGCTCAACTCTCCGAAGTAAGTTGTTTTTTTGGATGAGCTTTCAGCTAGCTTCTCTCGTATCGCACTTAGGATGTAGCACCGGGCTCACCCGGGAAAAATACTAAGGAAATCGCGGGATTGAGCTTGAATGCACTAGTCTTAGGGCCTGGAATTTCCACTTACCCTCACGACACTTCAGGCACTCATGGGGGGCTAGGCCTGTTGGACCCCCATGTACCTGAAGGCAGGACGTGGAGGGACAGTCCATAAGCTCAAATCTCGGAAGTGGTATGCTTTGCAGGCAAAAGTCTGGAGGGACACTTAATGATGGGTGCTAGGATGGAGCTACACTCTCATTGAACAAGGACTTTGAAATGTCTGTATTGAGACAATACATTTTGAACAGAGTCCCGGGCCCACATCCATATGCTTTTCACACAACCCTCTGGCACCTAACATAAGAGCGGGGACCTTATGCCCCGGGGCATCAGGATGCGGGAGGGTCCTACCCCGACCTCAGCTCACACAAGGAATCATGCCTACAAGCCAGCTTTTTAAATAACTGCTTTCTTAGGCACTGAGAACGAGCAGACTCTAAAACCATGAGGTACCCAGAATACCACTCCACTGGGAGCTGAGACACCCCCAGTCGCTTTTTCCACTTGCGTCTCACAGCCTCTGACAAACGGCTCTGGTCAGATGTTGGAAAGTCCTTTCTGCAGGCAGTGTGCAACTGTGAGGACTGATGGTAGCTCAACTCTCCGAAGTAAGTTGCTTTTGGACGAGGTGTTCACTAGCTTCTCTCATAGGCACTTAGGATGTAACACCTGGCTCACACAGGAAATACTAGGAAATCTCTGGATTGATCTTGGATGCACTAGTCTTGTGGGGCCCGGGGCTTTCCCCTTACCTCTCACAACACTTCAGTCAGGCAAACGGTGCTAGGCCTGTTACGAGCGCGGTGTACCTGCAGGCAGGATGGGGAGGGACAGTCCATAAGCTCAACTCTCGGAAGTGTGTATGCTTTGCAGCAGAATGTCTGGAAGACACTTTTTTGATGGGTGCTAGGACCGAGCTACACTCTCATTGAACAAAACGTTTTCCTTGTCTGTGTTGAGATCAGATACACTTGAGGGAGAATCCTGTCACTTCCACATGCTTTTCACACAACCTCTTCTGGCGCCTAACATAAGGATGCGGGACCTATGTCTACGGGCAGTCAGGATGCAGGAAGGTCCTGCCGTGACCTCAGCTCGCACAATGAAGCTGGCCCACACGCCAGCTTTCAACTAGCTGCGTTCTTAGGGCAACGAGAACGTAACAGTGTTCTAAGCCAGGAGGTACCCAGAATACCCACTCCCCTGTAGCTTGGGGACACCCTGCGGGTCGGCTTATTCCACTTGTGTCTCACAAGCCTCTGACAAACGGCTCTGGTGCAGATGTTGGAAACTCTTTCGCAGGCAGTGTGCAACTGGAGGGACTGAGGGATCTCAACTCTCAGAAGAAAATTGCCTTAGGACAAGG